>NW_025726710.1:0-50000 GCF_021461395.2 Schistocerca americana
CTCCACGGGGAAGCTGCGGACCGAAATTACAACAGCCTGAAGTAACATTAGACGACAAGTTAAGACAAGCTCTCATATCTTTAACCACTCATGCCAACCTTAGAAAAGAGGCGCAAGACAAACACATTAGCAAAATCTTATCGTATCGTATAAATGAACGCATGACAAACACATTAGCAAAGTCTTATCGTATCGTATAAATGAACGAGTGCTATTACAGACCCACTTCAAACCATCTTTGATTCATCATAAGAATCGCAAGTGGCAGCACTTGTATGAAGGACCATATATTATATTAAGAAAGCCGCACATTGGTTGCTATCTATTAGCTGACCCTGTATCTGGACGAATAAAAGGATTGTTTCATCACGCAGACTTGAAGAAATACAGAGTCTACCATTGAAAATATCTGTTAAGTTAAGCTGCTAAAATAAAATATACACACACTATAAGTTGTCATACTATGTGTGAAGTACCAACGTATGTAAGAGTAATGCACAGGACTAACAGCCTGTCGACCTGCCACAACAAGATAAGTAATTTATATGAGCACCTGAAGTAAAACACATTTATTGTAGGAGACCAAGATTTGCCTTAGATGTAAGTTAGTTTTAAGTTAATTGAGCCATGAGCGGCCACAGCCGAAAGAGCTGACAAATATTATAGTAGTGCTAAGTGCCACCTGCTATCACTAGTTTTAAGTATAGCAAAGCTCTCTCCTCTTGAATGAAATAAATTAAAATTATCATTCAGACCAGAATGATTGCTCGAAAAAAAATGGTTAAGGTCGCTTACTCTAATGAGGTAAATGTTATGTTGTGCATAAGGAGTGTGTGACAACAAATTTTATGAGGCCACCTATGAAACGCAACAGGCAAAAAGGAGCAGCTTAGCATATAAGAACCAAGTAAGTCAATAACGATCCAGGTAGCAGGAAAGAAGTGCGCAACTCAATTATTTTATTATAATACGGAGAAAACCGTATACGCACATAAGAATTTTACGGCATAGTGCAGCTGAAATACTTACAAAGATCATTTATAAATAAACTAATTTAGTACTAGAAATATCTATTTCAGGTCCTCGAGGTATGACGATTTTTTTTTAGAAAACCAATTTTACGATACATGGAACAGAAGATAGTTAACAGACATAGTTCACTGCTAATGCATGGTTTAAGTAATTTCAGATATGCATAGAAAATTGTTTAGAGAGCTGGATCAGGCGACACTGAAACTACTGTATCGATTTAATTATACTATTTGTCATGAAAAACTCAGGTGATAACAATTTATATATCATACGTTACTAACACTGTGTCTTCAAATCTCTTCACTCCATAAAAGTCTTTTCTGTTTTCCTCTAACCAGTATCCTTACCATCCTACCTTATCCAGTAGAGAAGTGAATTTTACGAGCTGGATGCATGATTGATACACACAGGCTATACGAATGGATAGTCGTGACACATTGGTTGTCGACGGGCTATGCTTATTCTCCGCAAATTGCGAGTTCAATTAAGATTTGTTATGTGCAATTGCATGACAGGGAACACCAAGCTTCCCAATTTCCCTAATGGTAGTTTGAACACGAACTGTTCATCACGTAAACGAAGCCACATTGACTATGTCTTCAAACTAACGACGCAATAGAGAGAAAATTAAAGAGCTGAACTTGAGAAAAGAGTAACTATTGTAAAAAGAAAAGAATAACAAGATTTCGAACAAAGTGTAAACCTAAAGTGCCTTGGAAGCACAAACTACGAACAAGAGAATGCTTCTCGTCAGGCCTGTAGTCACAGAGACTAAATATTTCTTTGTAAATAATTTTTAGCCATGATATATATATATACTAACTGTTAACTGTACTTTGTAGTAATAATGCAGTCAGTAATAAATGGACACGTATATGCTGCTGCGTGTGAACCGACTATAGACAAGTAATTAATGGACACGTATAAAAGTGGTGCGTGTGAACCTTAACATGACGACCAAGCAAAAGGTGAACACGAATTAATAATAACGTGTGAACTGAAAAGGTGATAACTCCAAGGACACGTGTGAAATACCGCGTTGTTATAAGTACTTGTACCACGAAACCACGATGTAGAAAGCCGAAGAGTGAAAGTGAATAAGTATTGTACTTACCACAAACGGTACTGCACGCCTTTCCACGGACACATTCTTCGAAACAGCTGCGGGAGTCGTCGCATCTGGCTGCTTCCGTAATCCAGAGTCGATGAAAAACTGTGTAAAAACTCACACCACAGCTAGTAGACACTAGAGTTGTGGCGATTCGTGAATGAGTCGTTCATTTGAACGACTCTAAATAAAGAATCGTAAGAATCGAATCGTGATACGGACGAATCGTCGTTGAAAAGAATCGTAAGAACGATTGCGTGTTTCCGAGTCGTGACGATTCCAAGTTCCAACGATTCATCGGTTCCTTGTACGCCATGCTTCGAAGGCAACTTCCGAATCATGCCGAATGATTACGACCGCCAGATGGCAGTCAAGTGGAGGATGCATGTGATCAAAGGAAGCTCGGAACGAACAAACGAAGTTCGTGGGCCGTAATATTACTCGTGAAAACCAAGCTGACACTTGGCGGTGGCTGACGGGAACGAGCTTAAAGGCATTTCCCATTTACTATCGCTACCATCAGCCACCGGGCCGACGTCAGCTTAGTTTGCGCGAGTAATGCACGAACTAGTGATGACACAAACGATATACCGCGAGTACACAGCTCCCAATACACACGATCAAAATCAAGAAATCCAAGTATGATGAATAAATACGTACCTCTTATTTGTTGCAGATGCAATGCAAAACACACACACCTTCTCTTACACACGAGCAATAGCACTTGAATTATGTATTATATTTAGCGTATCTCGAAAACGGCCCCAACGATTTGGATGAAATTTTGTATTTACACTGGTTTATGCTTTTTGAGTTCACTTACATAGTTCCATTCTTTCGTAAAAAGTCAAGTTTTACAATATATATATACTTCATAGTTCCATTCGTAAAAAAGCAATTTTATATTATAAAAACGCTATTTCACATTTTTTATAACGCCATCTCGTAAAACTATTTCTGGCATATCTTATCATGATACAGTTCGATTCTAACCCCATTGACAATTTCAGACATGTCCTGCCATCTGTGAGTAAGATGTAGAACTTTTTGCATTCCGTACGAATCGTGCCATCGCAGACTAGAATGAATCGTGAAAGAATCGTGAACGAATCGTAGGAATCGATTCGCAATGTGAGATTGAATCGTAGGAATCGAATCGGGAAAAAGAATCGAGTTGCCCAACTCTAGTAGACACCAAACGCTCTGCTTCTCGCAGAATACTGCTGCTAGCGTTGTGGAACTCTCAAGTTATTATCACGTGATTGTGACCAACGGACGTAACACTGTGTACGCTGAGCGCTCAACAATCAATTTTTCTTTGCACAACGAGCGTGAATGCCAAATGTGTTTGAAATGCATTCAAAATAAAATATGATAAAGCAATGAATTAAGCACTCATGTACCTTGTGAAATTTTAAAGACTCTAGTCGGAAGAGTCTAAAGCTCGATTTTGACAGTTGCTACCGAATTTACTGACCAGGCCGAGTAATGACGAAAACGTGTCGAACCAAATAAAACCAGAAAATAGATAAATATGAGAACTAAGCATTCCTAAGAGAATGAGACCTTATGTACATAAACAATTGTTATCCTTACCTAATCCAATTTTCTTTTAGACTAAGTTATTAGTAAGTAAGCACATTCTAATACAGATTTTTTTTCTGTATTTTTCATGTACGAAAACATAAATGGAAGCACGGACATGTGTCAAGTGAAATAGAGACCGCCACCACACGGCTCAACATGTTGCAGAACCAATCTTCCAGTTCCTGACCAACGACGTATTTCCAACGCAACATCACACCCCGACAACTACTCCAACTTCCACAGTGAAAGTGATGCCCTACTTTTCCTCCACTGTGAAAGTGTAATCAATTTCCCCACTCAAGCGCAGTGCTATCATTTATACCCGAAGTTCTGCCACTCCCAGTGCAACTCATACCTACCCAATTGTAGTGAAACATTTTTTTTTTGCAGATCATGAAAGCCACAAATATGTAAAGTGCTACGTATTTACTGCAAGAAATCTTCGACGAAACAAAGACAAAAATATTCCTGTAATATATCATTGTAAAACAAGAATGTCAATTTTTTTGTAACATATTTTTTCCACGAGTGTACACAGCACCAAGACTTCCTGCGAAGTCAAGCAATTTATTTCTTTGTTATTTTTTAATATTTATTATGCCATGTATAATGTATCTATGTATGTGTATCTTTATCTTAATTTCATTATCTTTTACCGAGAAATGAACATTTGTTATCCTTGTATAATACATTAGAAAGAGCACAGTTCAATTGTCATGTAGTTACACTATGGACAAATTACTATCAATTTCAGTTGTACGAATATACTTACCTGATACTCTGTATGTTAACCACTTTGCCTGATGTAGTGTGCAAAATCTATTGTAAAGAATTTTTGCAAGTAATACTAACTTGTTTCACGAAAGCAATAATATCACGACTACGCGTGAGTCGCGATGATCCTGACGGAGTCATCGCTCCTCACGCGGGAAGCAATGTGATATTATTGGATTTCAGACATTTTGCATATGAGAAAAGGACAGCCACCGAGCTGTAGTTTGTAATGATGATAAGCATGACAACACGAGAGTAAGGGAACGAAATCTATAATGTGCGCTTATACCAAGACGCGCGGCCAGCGTTTAAAAAGTACTTTTAAACACTATGACTCGCTGGTCGCAGATATTTAAAATCATTGCCGCAGCGCTTGATAGCAAGAAGCTGCGAAACAGAAGAAATAACAATTTATCATTTGATAGGAAAATTCTAGAGTCTTTATAGTTATTTGTACTTCTGGTCGCCGATATGTTAACATGTACTTCATTACTTTTGATGTTTGGTCGCCGACTTGTTAAGAGGTGTTGTGTAGTACCGCTACAAGTTATATTTCATTTAGTGTGAAAAACCACGTTATCATCAAGAAAGAAAACGCTTTAGTAAACCTTGTGACGATAAAAAATTCTTACGCGCACGCCAGGACATTTAATTTTTACAAAATACCACACATACAAAAGCAGCGATAGTTGGACTGCTCCATGTATGAGAAAAACATAAAAAATGGAAGTTTTGTATTCACTGAAAAAATTTTTAATTTTTATAGTTTAACGCCTTTGTTCTTTGAGGATATATTGATGCTTCACTGTACAGAAACTCTATACATATTCTTTTCTTTAAATTAGCCACAAATAATGTATTTGTTTAAATGAACTTTGTTACAGGTTCGCTCTTTATCGCGGTGTCTCGATTGTATTTGGGAGACCATTAATGTGTTGAATTTCCGATATTACAACTTGTTTTACAAAATTTCACTGTTTTGCATTCATTTCCAATTTTTTTTTATTATTCAAATAGGTCCCTTAGGTAATTTCATTGAAGAGTCTGATTGCGGGAAAGAAATCCGGGTTAAGAGGTCATTTGAGAAACTATTTTCGCGCAATCAATCTGTACATCTGAACATAATCGAGAACCGACGCATGAGCGATCATTCATTAATTTTTCTCTCTTTCCAACTCGTACCAAAAAACGGTCAAGGAGAACTGCCATGAGTACGCAATCTAGTGTTAAAGGTTGCATTCTTTATCTTGTCAGCAAACATTGCCATAAATTATCATCATCAATGTTATTTTTGGTTAAATGTGAAAAGCAAAAAACCTTTTAACGCTAGAGAGGGACACGGTTAAGAAGGAATAATGCATCAGAAAAGAGATACTCGACTCCCAAAAGAAAATCCTGTCATTGCTGTAGAAACGTTACTCGATTCCGAACGAGAAGGCATGGAATCAAGAGTATTTCATAGCGACGCAAGTTCTGTGTTAATTCGTCAATATGAGGGAGCGAATGATGCAGTAAAGAAGGAATAATGCATCGGAACAGAGATACTCGACTCCCAAAAGGAAATCCTGTCGTTTCCGTAGAAACGTTACTCGATTCAGAAGGAGAAGGCGTGGAACCCAGAGTGTTTCATAGCGACGCAATTTTTGTGGTAAGTTGTCAATGCGAGGGAGCGAGGGATGCAGTAAAGAAGGAATAATGCACTGGAAAAGAGATACTCGACTCCAAAAAGAAATCCTGTCGTTGCCGTAGAAACGTTACTCGATTCAGAATGAGAAGACATGTAACCGAGAGTATTTCATAGCTACGCAATTTCTGTGTTGATTCTTCAATGTGAGGGTGCGACGGACATAGTTAAGAAGGAATAATGCATCAGAAAGGAGATACTCGACTCCCAAAAGAAAATACTGTCATTGCCGGAGATACGTTACTCGATTCAGAAGGAGAAGGCATGGAACCCAGAGTATTTCATAGCGACGCAGTGACTGAGTTAATTTGTCAATGTGAGGGAGCGATGATGCAGTAAAGAAGGAATAATGCATCGGATAAGAGATGACTCCCAAACGAAAATCCTATCGTTTCCGTAGGAACGTTTGTGGTGCCACCGCCAGACAACACACTTGCTAGGTGGTAGCTTTAAATCGGCCGCGGTCCATTAGTACATATCGGACCCGCGTGTCGCCACTGTCAGTGATAGCAGACCGAGCGCCACCATACGGCAGGTCTCGAGAGACTTACTAGCACTCTCCCCAGTTGTACGGTCGACTTTTCTAGCGACTACACTGACGAAGCCTTTCGCATTTGCCGAGAAGACAGTTAGAATAGCCTTCAGCTAAGTCAATGGCTACGACCTAGCAAGGCGCCATTAACAGTTTATATTCTTTATAACGTACCGTCAAGAACGATGTATACAAATGATGGATTAATGATAAGTATTCCAGCAGCTACGTACTTTATTTTATAGCATTCATTCCGTATCCTGTTTCAGACCTCACGCCAGCCTGCGTGAGTTTGACGCGTGCATTTCGGCCTTCTCTAGCAATACAACAACGTTACTCGATTCAGATGGAGATGGCATAGAACCCAGAGTATTTCATAGCGACGCAATTTCTGTGTTAATTCCTCAGTGTGAGTGAGCGAGGAATGCAGTAAAGAAGGAATAATACATCGGAAAAGAGATACTCGACGCCCAAAAGAAAATCCTGTCGTTGCCGTAGAAACGTTACTTGATTGCGAAGGAGAAGGCATGGAACCCAAAATATTTCATAGCGACGCAATTTCTGTGTTGATTCGACAATGTGAAGGTGCGAGGGACACATTTAAGAAGGAATAATGCATCAGAAAAGAGATACTCTAATCCTAAAAGAAAATCCTGTCGTTGCCGTAAAAAAACGTTACTCGATTCAAAAGGAGAAGGCATGGAACCCAGAGTATTTCCTAGCGACGCAATTTATGTGTTAATTTGTCAGTGTGAAGGTGCGAGGGACACAGTTAAAAAGGAATAATGCATCAGAAAAGAAATACTCGACCCCCAAAAGGAAATCCTGTCGTTGCCGTATAAATGATACTCTATTCAGAAGGAGAAGGCATGGAACCCAGAATATTTCATAGCGACGGAATTTCTGTGTTAATTCGTCAATTTGAGGGAGCGAGGTATGCAATAAAGAAGGAATAATGCAAAGGAAAAGAGATACTGGACACCCAAAAGTTAATCCTTTCGTTTCCGTAGAAACATTACTCGATTCCGAAGCAGAAGTCATGGAAACCGGAGTATTTCATAGCGGCGCAATTTCTTTGTTAATTCGTCAATGTGAGGGAGCGAGGGATGCAGTAAAGAAGGAAGAATGCATTGGAATAGAAATGACTTACAAACGAAAACTCTATCGTTTCCGTAGAAACGGTACTCGATTCAGGTGGAGAAGGCATAGAACCCAGAGTATTTCATAGCGACGCATTTCTGTGTTAATTCTTAGTTGTGAGGGAGCGAGGGATGCTACAAAGAAGGAATAATACATCGGAAAAGACATACTCGACTCCCAAAGCAAAATCCTGTCGTTGCCATAGATACGTTACTCGATTCAGAAGGGGAGGGCATGGAACCCTGAGTATTTCATAGCGACGCTATTTCTGTGTTAATTCGTCAATGCGCGGGGGCGAGGTATGCAGTAAAGAAGGAATAATGCATCGGGAAAGAGATATTCGACTATCAAAAGAAAATCCTGTCTTTGCTGTGGCAACGTTACTCGATTCAGAAGGAGAAGGCAAGGAAACCAGACGTGTTATTTTGTCAATGTGAGGGAGCGAGGAATACAGTAAAGAAAGAATAATGCATCAGAAAAGAGATACCCGACTCCAAAAAGAAAATCCTGTCGTTGCCGTTGGAACGTTACTCGATTGGGAATGAGAATGCATGGGACCCAAAATATTTCATAGCAACGCAATTTCTGTGATGATTCATCAATGTGAATGTGCGAGGGACACAGTTAAAATGGAGTAATGCACAGAAATGAGATACTCGACTCCTAACAGGAAATCATGTCGTTGCCGTAGAAGTGTTACTCGAATCAGAAGGAGAAGCAATGGAACCCAGAATATTTCATTGCGACGCACTCTCTGCGTTAATTCGTCAATGTGAGGGAGCGAGGGATGCACTAAAGAAGGAATAATGCATCGGAAAAGAGATACTCGACTCCCAAAGGAAAATCCTATCGATTCCGTAGAAACGATACTCGATTCAGAAGGAGAAGGAAAGGAACCCAGGGTATTTCATAGTGACGCTATTTCTGTGTTAATTCGTCTATGTGAGTGAGCGAGGGTTGCAGTAAACAAGGATTAAAGCATCGGAAAAGAGATACCCAAAAGAAAATCCTGTCGTTGCCGTAGAAACGTTACTTTGATCAGAAGGAGTAGGCATGGAACCCAGAGTTCTCCATAGCGACCCAATTTCTGTGTTGATTCGTCAATGTGAATGTGCGAGGGACACTGTAAACAAGGAATAATACATCGGAAAAGTGATACTCGCTTCCCAAAAGTAAAACCTGTCGTTGACGTACAAACGTTACTCGATTCAGTACGAGAAGGCATGGAACCCAGAGTATTTCATCGCCGAAGAAAGGTCACTCGATTGGGAAGGAGAAGGCATGGAAACCAGAATATTTCGTGGCGACGCAATTTCTGTGTTGATTCGACAATGTGAAGGTTCGAGAGACACAGTTAAGAAGCAATAATGCATCAGAAAAGAGATACTCGACTCCCAACAGGAAATCCTGTCCTTGCTGTATAAATGTAACTCGATCCCGAAGGAGATGGCTATGAACCCAGAATATTACATTGCGATGCAGTCCCTGTGTTAATTCGTCAATGTGAGGGTGCGAGGGATGCAGTAAAGAAGGAATAATGCTTTGAAAAGAGATATTCAACTCCCAAAAAAAAAAAAAATCCTTTCGTTGCTGTAGAAACGTTACTCGATTAGGAAGGAGAAGGCGTGGAACCCAGAATATATCATAGCGACGCATTTTCTGTGTTGATTCGTCAATGTGAGGGTGCGAGGGACACAGTTAAGAAGGAATAATGCATCAGAAAAAAATAATGGACTCCCAAAAAAAATTCCTATTTTTATTATAGAAACGTTACACCATAAATGCGAGAAGGCATGAAAACCAGAGTATTTCATAGCGACGTAATTTCTGTGTAAATTCGTCAATGTGAGGGAGCAAGGGATGCAGTAAAGAATTAATAGTGCATTGGAAAAGAGAAACTGAATCCCAAAAGAAAATCCCTTTGTTTCCGTACAAACGTTACACGCTTGAGATTGAGATGGCATGGAACACAGAATATTTCATAGCGACGCAATTTCTGTGTTGATTCGTCAATGTGAGGGTGCGAGGGACACAGTTAAAAAGGGATAATGCATCAGAAAAGAGATACTCGACTCCCAAAATAAAATACTGTCGTTGCCGTAGAAACGTTACTCGATTCAGAAGTAGAAGGCATGGAACCCAGAGTATTTTATAGCGACGCAATTTATGTGTTAATTCGTCAATGTGAGGGAGCGAGGGATGCAGTAAAGAAGGAAAAGTGCATCAGAAATGAGATACTCGCCTCCCAAAAGAAAATCCTGTCGTTGCCATAGAAACGTTACTCGAGTGGGAAGGAGAATGCATGCAACCCATAGTATTTAATAGCGACTCAATTTCAGTGTTAATTCGACAAAGCGAGGGAGCAAGGGATGCAGTAAAGAGGGAATGGTGCATCGGAAAAAATATACTGGACTCCCAAAAGAAAATCCTTTCATTTCCATAGAAACGTTACTCGACTGGGAGGGAGAATGCATGCATCCCATAGTATTTAATAGCGACTCAATTTCGGTGTTAATTCGTCAATGTGACGGAGCGAGGGATGAAGTAATGAAGGAATAGTTCATCGGAAAACATATACTCGACTCCCAAAAGAAAATCCTTTCATTTCCATAGAAACGGTACTAGACTTAGAAGGAGAAGTCATAGAACCCATAGTATTTTATAGCGACGAGATTTCTGTGTTAATTCGTCAAAGTGAGGGAGCGAGGGATGCAGTAATGAAGGAATAGTGCATCAGGAAAGAGATACTTGCCTCCCAAAAGAAAATCCTGTTGTTTCCATAGAAACGTTACTCGAGGACCCATAGTATTTCTTACCGGCGCAATTTCTGTGTTAATTCGTCAAAGTAAGGGAGCGAGAAATGCAGTAATGAAGGAATAGTGCATCGGAAAGAAGATACTCGCCTCCCAAAAGAAAATCCTGTCGTTGCCATAGAAACTATACTATATTTAGAAAAATTGGTTCAAATGGCTCTGAGCACTATGGGACTCAACTGCTGTGGTCATAAGTCCCCTAGAACTTAGAACTACTTAAACCTAACTAACCTAAGGGCAGCACACAACACCCAGCCATCACGAGGCAGAGAAAATCCCTGACCCCGCCGGGAATCGAACCCGGGATCCCGGCGTGGGAAGCGAGAACGATACCGCACGACCAAGAGATGCGGGCAACTACATGTAGAAGGAGAAGTCTTAGAACCCATAGTTTTTCATAGCGTCCCAATTTCTGTGTTAATTCGTCAAAGTGATGGAGCGAGGGATGCAGTAAATAAGGAATAGAGCATCGGAAAGGAGATACTGGCGTCCCAAAAGAAAAACCTGTCGTTTCAATAGAAACGTTACTCGATTTAAAAGGAGAAGTCATAGAACACATAGTATTTCACAGGGACGCAATTTCTGTACTAATTCGACAAAGCGAGGGAGCGAGGGATGCAGTAAAGAAGGAATAGTGCATCAGAAAAGAGATACTCGCCTCCCAAAAGAAAATCGTGTCGTTGCCATAGAAACGTTACTCGTGTGGGAAGAAGAATGCATGCAACCCATAGTATTTAATAGCGACTCAATGTTAGTGTTAATTCGTCAATGTGAGTCAGCGAGGGATGCAGTAAAGAAGGAATAGTGCATCGGAAAAGATATACTCGACTCCCAAATGAAAAACCTTACACTTCCATAGAACCGTTACTCGACTGGGAAGGAGAATGCGTGGAACCCATAGTATTTCACAGCGACGCAATTTCTGTGTTAATTCGTCAAAGTGCGGGTGCAAGGGATTCTGTATGGAAGGAATTGTGCATTGGAAAAGATATACTCTATTCCCAAAAGGAAATCCTTTCTCTGTTATAGAAACGTAGCTCGACTGGGAAGGAGATTGCGTGGAACCGTCAGTATTTCATAGCGACTCCATTTCAGTGTTAATTCGTCAAAGCGAGTTAGCGGGGGATGCAGTAAAGAAGGAATAGTGCATCGGAAAAGATATACTCGACTCCCAAAAGAAAATCTTTTCATTTCCATAGAAACGTTACTCGACTGGGAGGGAGAATGCGTGGAATCCATAGTATATCATAGCGACTAAATTTCTGTGTTAATTGGTCAAAGTGAGGGAGCGAGGGATGCAGTAAAGAAGGAATAGCGCATCGGAAAGGAGATACTCTCCCCCCAAAAGAATATCCTGTCGTTGCCACAGAAACGATACTAGATTTAGAAGGAGAAGTCATAGAACCCATAGTATTTCATATCGACGCAATTTCTGTGTTAATTCATCAATGTGAATCAGCGAGGGATGCAGTAAAGAAGTAATAGTGCATCAGAAAAGAGATACTAGCTCCCAAAGGAAAATCCTGTCGTTTCCATAGAAACGTTACTCGATTTAGAAGGAGATGTCAAACAACCCATAGTATTTCATAGCGAAGCAATATCTGTGTTAATTCGTCAAAGTGAGGGAGCGAGGGATGCAATAATGAAGGAATAGAGCATCAGAAAAGAGATGCTCGCCTCCCAAAAGAAAATCCTGTCGTCGCCATAGAAATGTTACTCGAGTGGGAGCGAGAATGCATGCAACCCATAGTATTTAATAGCGACTCAATTTCAGTGTTAATTCGTCAATGTGAGGGAGCGAGGGATGCAGTAAACAACGAATAGTGCATGGGAAAAGATATACCCGACTCCCAAACAAAATCCTTTCATTTCCATAGAAACGTTACTCGACTGGGAGGGAGAATGCGTGGAATCCATAGTATTTCATAGCGACGCAATTTCTGTGTTAATTAGTCAAAGTGAGGGTGCCAGGGATGCAATAATGAAGGAATAGAGCATCAGAAAAGAGATGCTCGCCTCCCAAAAGCGAGGGATACAGTAAAGAAGGAATAATGTATCGGAAAGTAGATATTCGCTTCCCAAAAGAAAATTCTGTCGTTGCCATAGAAACGATACTAGATTTAGAAGGAGAGTCATAGAACCCATAGTATTTCATAGCGATGCAATTTCTGTGTTAATTCATCGATGTGAGGGAGCGAGGGATGCAGTAAAGAAGGAATAGTGCATCGGAAAAGAGATACTCGCCTCCTAAAAGAAAATCCTGTCGTTGCCATAGGAACGTTACTCGAGTGGGAAGGAGAATAGCGCCTCAATTTCGGTGATAATCCGTCAATGTGAGGGAGCGAGGGATGCAGTAATGAAGGAATAGTGCATCGGAAAAGAAAAACTCGACTCCCAAAGGAAAATCCTTTCATTTGCATAGAAACGTTACTCGACTGGGAAGGAAAATGCGTGGAACCCATAGTATTTTACAGTGACGCCATTTCTGTGTTAATTCGTCAAAGGGAGGGAGCGAAGGATGCTGTAAAGAAGGAATAGTGCAACGGAAAAGATATACTCGACTCCCAAAAGATAATCCTTCCATTTCCATAGATGTGTTACTCGACTGGGAGGGAGAATGCGTGGAATCCATAGTATTTCATAGCGACGCAGTTTCTGTGTTAATTCGTCAAAGTGAGATAGCGAAGGATGCTGTAAAGAAGGAATAGTGCATCGGAAAAGATATACTCGACTCCCAAAAGTAAATCCTTTCATTTCCATAGAAACGGTACTAGATTTAGAAGGAGAAGTCATAGCACCGATAATATTTCATAGCGACGCAATTTCTGTGTTAACTCGTCAAAGTGAGGGAGCGAGGGATGCAGTAAAAAAGGAATAGTGCATCAGAAAAGAGATACTCTCATCCCAAAAGACAATTCGGTCGTTTCCATAGAAACGTAGCTCGACTGGGAAGGAGAATGCGTGGAACCCATAGTATTTCATAGCGACTCAATTTCAGTGTTATTTCGTCAAAGCGAGGGAGCGAGGGAAGCAGTAAAGAAGGAATAGTGCATCGGAAAAGCGATACTCGCCTCCCAAAAGAAAATCGTGTCGTTGCCACAGAAACGATACTAGATTTAGAAGGAGAAGTCATAGAACCCGTAGTATTACATAGCGACGCAATTTGTTTGTCTATTCGTCAAGGTGAGTGAGCGAGGGATGCAGTAATGAAGGAATAGTGCATCAGAAAAGAGAAACTCGCCTCCCAAATAAAAACGTGTCGTGTCCATAGAAACGTTACTCGCGAACCCATAGTAATTCTTAGCGACGCAATTTCTGTGTTAATTCGTCAAAGTGAGGGAGCGAGAGATGCAGTAACGAAGGAATAGTGCATCAGAAAAGAGATACTTGCCTGCCAAACGGAAATCAGGTCGTTTCCAAAGAAACGTTACTCGAGAACCCATAGTATTCCATAGCGACGCAATTTCTGTGTTAATTCGTCAAAGTGAGGGACCGAGGGATGCAGTAATGAAGGAATAGTGCATCGGAAAAGATATACTCGACTCCCAAAAGTAAATCCTTTCATTTCCATAGAAACGGTACTAGATTTAGAAGGAGAAGTCATAGCACCGATAATATTTCATAGCGACGCAATTTCTGTGTTAATTCGTCAAAGTGAGGGAGCGAGGGATGCAGTAAAAAAGGAATAGTGCATCAGAAAAGAGATACTTTCATCCAAAAAGAAAATTCGGACGTTTCCATAGAAACGTTACTCGAGGACCCATAGTATTTCATAGCGACGCAATATCTGTGTTAATTCGTCAAAGTAAGGGAGCGAGAGATGCAGTGACGAAGGATTAGTGCATCGGAAAAGAGATACTCGCCTCCCATAAGAAAATCCTGTCGTTGCCACAGAAACGATCCTAGACTTAGAATGAGAAGTCATAGAATCCATAGTATGTAATTGCGACTCAATTTCAGTGTTAATTAGTCAACGTGAGGGAGCGAGGGATGCAGTAAAGAAGGAATAGTGCATCGGAAAAGATATGCTCCACTCCCAAAAGAAAATCCTTCCATTTCCATTGAAACGTTACTCGACTGGGTAGGAGAATGTGTGGAATCCATAGTAATTCATAACAACGCAATTTCTGTGTAAATTCGTCAATGTGAGGGAGCGAGGGATGCAGTAAAGAAGGAATAGTGCTTCGGAAAAGATATACTCGACTCCCAAAAGAAAATCCTTTCATTTCCATAGGAACGTTACTCGACTGGGAAGAAGAATGTGTGGAACCCATAGTTTTTCATAGCGACGCAATATCTGTGTTAATTCGTCAAAGTAAGGGAGCGAGAGATGCAGTGACGAAGGATTAGTGCATCGGAAAAGAGATACTCGCCTCCCATAAGAAAATCCTGTCGTTGCCACAGAAACGATCCTAGACTTAGAATGAGAAGTCATAGAATCCATAGTATGTAATTGCGACTCAATTTCAGTGTTAATTAGTCAACGTGAGGGAGCGAGGGATGCAGTAAAGAAGGAATAGTGCATCAGAAAAGAGATACTCACCTCCCAAAAGAAAATGCTGTCGTTTCTATAGAAACCTTACTCAATTAAGAAGGAGATGACATAGAACCCATAGTAATTTATAGCGACGCAATATCGATGTTAATTCGTCAAAGTGAGGGAGCGAGAGATGTAGTAACGAAGGAATAGTGCATCAGAAAAGAGATACTCGCCTCCTAAAAGAAAATCTTGTCGTTGCCATAGAAATGTTACTCGATTTAGAAGGAGAACTCATGGGACCCATAGGATATCATAGCGACGTAATCTCGGTGTTAATTCATCAAAGTAAGGGAGCGGGTTATGCAGTAAAGAAGGAATAGTGCATCAAAAAGAAAAACTCGCCTCCCAAAGGAAAATCCTGTCGTTACCATAGAACCGTTACTCGAGTGGGAAGGAGAATGCATGCAACCCATAGAATTTAATAGCGACTCAAATTCAGTGTTAAATCGTCAATGTGAGGGAGCGAATGATGCAGTAAAGAGGGAATAGAGCTTCGGAAAAGATATACTCGACTCCCAAAAGAAAATCCTTTCATCCCCATGGAAACGTTACTGCACTGAGACAGAGAATGCGTGGAATCCATAGTATTTCATAGCGACGCAATTTCTGTTTTAATTCGTCAAAGTTAGGGAGCGAGGGATACAGTAAAGAAGGAATAGTGCATCGGAAAAGAGATACTCGCCTCGCAAAAGGAAATCCTGTCGTTGCCATAGAAACGTTACTCGATTTAGAAGGAGAAGTCATAGAACCCATACTATTACATAGCCTCGCAATTTCTGTGATAATTCGTCAAAGTGAGGGAGCGAGGAAAGCAGTGAAGAAGGAATAGCGCATCGGAAAAGATATACTCCACTCCCAAGAGAAAATCCATTCATTTCCATAGAAACACTGCTCGACTGGGAAGGAGAATGCGTGGAACCCGTAGTAATTTAATGGCGACGCAATTTCTGTAATAATTAGTCAAAGTGAGGGAGTGAGGGATGCAGTAAAGAAGGGACAGTGCATCAGAAAAGAGATACTCGCCTACCATAAGAATATCCTAACGTTGAAACAGAAACGTTACTCTATTTAGAAGGAGAAGTCATATGACCCATAGTATTTCGTAGCGACGCAATTTCTGTGTTAATTCGTCAATGTGAGGGAGCGAGGGATGCAGTAAAGAAGGTATAGTGCATCAGAAAAAGATACTAGCCTCCCAAAGGAAAATCTTGTCGTTTCCATAGAAACGTTTCTCGATTTAGAAGGAGATGTCATAGAAATCATAGTATTTCATAGCGCAGCATTTCCTGTGTTAATTCGACAATGTGAGGGAGCGAGGGATGCAGTAACGAAGGAATAGTGCATCAGAAAAGATATACTCGTCTCCCAAACGAAAAACCTTACACTTCCATAGAACCGTTACTCGACTGGGAAGGAGAATGCGTGGAACCGACAGTATTTCACAGCGACGCAATTTCTGTGTTCATTCGTCAAAGTGCGGGTGCAAGGGATTCTGTATGGAAGGAATTGTGCATTGGAAAAGATATACTCTATTCCCAAAAGGAAATCCTTTCTCTGTTATAGAAACGTAGCTCGACTGGGAAGGAGAATGCGTGGAACCGTCAGTATTTCATAGCGACTCCATTTCAGTGTTAATTCGTCAAAGCGAGTTAGCGAGGGATGCAGTAAAGAAGGAATAGTGCATCGGAAAAGATATACTCGACTCCCAAAAGAAAATCTTTTCATTTCCCTAGAAACGTTACTCGACTGGGAGGGAGAATGCGTGGAATCCATAGTATATCATAGCGACTAAATTTCTGTGTTAATTGGTCAAAGTGAGGGAGCGAGGATGCAGTAAAGAAGGAATAGTGCACCGGAAAGGAGATACTCTCCCCCCAAAAGAATATCCAGTCGTTGCCACAGAAACAATACTAGATTTAGAAGGAGAAGTCATAGAACCCATAGTATTTCATATCCACGCAATTTCTGTGTTAATTCATCAATCTGAATCAGCGAGGGATGCAGTAAAGAAGGAATAGTGCATCAGAAAAGAGATACTAGCTCCCAAAGGAAAATCCTGTCGTTTCCATAGAAACGTTACTCGATTTAGAAGGAGATGTCAAACAACCCATAGTATTTCATAGCGACGAAATATCTGTGTTAATTCGTCAAAGTGAGGGAGCGAGGGATGCAATAATGAAGGAATAGAGCATCAGAAAAGAGATGCTCGCCTCCCAAAAGAAAATCCAGTCGTCGCCATAGAAATGTTACTCGAGTGGGAACGAGAATGCATGCAACCCATAGTATTTAATAGCGACTCAATTTCAGTGTTAATTCGTCAATGTGAGGGAGCGAGGGATGCAGTAAACAACGAATAGTGCATGGGGAAAGATATACCCGACTCCCAAACAAAATCCTTTCATTTCCATAGAAACGATACTCGACTGGGAGGGAGAATGCGTGGAATCCATAGTATTTCATAGCGACGCAATTTCTGTGTAAATTCGTCAATGTGAGGGAGCGAGGGATGCAGTAAAGAAGGAATAGTGCTTCGGAAAAGATATACTCGACTCCCAAAAGAAAATCCTTTCATTTCCATAGGAACGTTACTCGACTGGGAAGAAGAATGTGTGGAACCCATAGTTTTTCATAGCGACGAAATATCTGTGATAATTCGTCAAAGTGAGGGAGCGAGGGATGCAGTAAAGAAGGAATAGTGCATCGGAAAAGATATCCTCGACTCCCAAAGTAAATCCTTTGATTTACATAGAAACGTTACTCGACTTGGAAGGAGAATGCGTTGAAAACATAGTATTTCATAGCAACTCAATTTCAGTCTTAATTCGTAAAAGCGAGGGAGCGTGGGATGCAGTAAAGAAGGAATAGTGCAATGGAAAACATATACTAGACTCCCAAAAGGAAATGCTTTTATTTCCATAGAAACGTTACTCCACTGGGAGGGAGAATGCGTGAAATGTATAGTATTTCATAGCGACGCAATTTCTGTGTTAATTCGTCAAAGTGAGGGAGCGAGGGATGCAGTGAAGAAGGAATAGAGCATCGGAAAAGATATACTCGACTCCCAGAAGATAATCCTTCTATTTCCATAGATCCGTTACTCGACTGGGAGGGAGAATGCGTGGAATCCATAGTATTTCATAGCGATGCAATTTCTGTGTTAATTCGTCAACGTGAGGGAGCGAGGGATGCAGTAAAGAAGGAATAGCGCATCAGAAAGGAGATACTCGCCTCCCAAAAGAAAATCCTGACGTTGCCATAGAAACGATACTAGATGTAGAAGGAGAAGTCATAGAACCCATAGTACTTCATAGCGACGCAATTACTGTGTTAATTCATCAAAGTGAGGGAGCGAGGGATGCAGTAAAGAAGGAATAGTGCATCAGAAAAGAGATACTCACCTCCCAAAAGAAAATGCTGTCGTTTCTATAGAAACGTTACTCAATTAAGAAGGAGATGACATAGAACCCATAGTAATTTATAGCGACGCAATATCGATGTTAATTCGTCAAAGTGAGGGAGCGAGAGATATAGTAACGAAGGAATAGTGCATCAGAAAAGAGATACTCGCCTCCTAAAAGAAAATCTTGTCGTTGCCATAGAAATGTTACTCGATTTAGAAGGAGAACTCATGGGACCCATAGGATATCATAGCGACGTAATCTCGGTGTTAATTCATCAAAGTAAGGGAGCGGGTTATGCAGTAAAGAAGGAATAGTGCATCAAAAGGAAAAACTCGCCTCCCAAAGGAAAATCCTGTCGTTACCATAGAACCGTTACTCGAGTGGGAAGGAGAATGCATGCAACCCATAGAATTTAATAGCGACTCAAATTCAGTGTTAAATCGTCAATGTGAGGGAGCGGGTGATGCAGTAAAGAGGGAATAGAGCTTCGGAAAAGATATACTCGACTCCCAAAAGAAAATCCTTTCATCCCCATGGAAACGTTACTGCACTGAGACAGAGAATGCGTGGAATCCATAGTATTTCATAGCGACGCAATTTCTGTTTTAATTCGTCAAAGTTAGGGAGCGAGGGATACAGTAAAGAAGGAATAGTGCATCGGAAAAGAGATACTCGCCTCGCAAAAGGAAATCCTGTCGTTGCCATAGAAACGTTACTCGATTTAGAAGGAGAAGTCATAGAACCCATACTATTACATAGCCTCGCAATTTCTGTGATAATTCGTCAAAGTGAGGGAGCGAGGAAAGCAGTGAAGAAGGAATAGCGCATCGGAAAAGATATACTCCACTCCCAAGAGAAAATCCATTCATTTCCATAGAAACACTGCTCGACTGGGAAGGAGAATGCGTGGAACCCGTAGTAATTTAATGGCGACGCAATTTCTGTAATAATTAGTCAAAGTGAGGGAGTGAGGGATGCAGTAAAGAAGGGACAGTGCATCAGAAAAGAGATACTCGCCTACCATAAGAATATCCTAACGTTGAAACAGAAACGTTACTCTATTTAGAAGGAGAAGTCATATGACCCATAGTATTTCGTAGCGACGCAATTTCTGTGTTAATTCGTCAATGTGAGGGAGCGAGGGATGCAGTAAAGAAGGTATAGTGCATCAGAAAAAGATACTAGCCTCCCAAAGGAAAATCTTGTCGTTTCCATAGAAACGTTTCTCGATTTAGAAGGAGATGTCATAGAAATCATAGTATTTCATAGCGCAGCATTTCCTGTGTTAATTCGACAATGTGAGGGAGCGAGGGATGCAGTAACGAAGGGATAGTGCATCAGAAAAGATATACTCGTCTCCCAAACGAAAAACCTTACACTTCCATAGAACCGTTACTCGACTGGGAAGGAGAATGCGTGGAACCGACAGTATTTCACAGCGACGCAATTTCTGTGTTCATTCGTCAAAGTGCGGGTGCAAGGGATTCTGTATGGAAGGAATTGTGCATTGGAAAAGATATACTCTATTCCCAAAAGGAAATCCTTTCTCTGTTATAGAAACGTAGCTCGACTGGGAAGGAGAATGCGTGGAACCGTCAGTATTTCATAGCGACTCCATTTCAGTGTTAATTCGTCAAAGCGAGTTAGCGAGGGATGCAGTAAAGAAGGAATAGTGCATCTGAAAAGATATACTCGACTCCCAAAAGAAAATCTTTTCATTTCCCTAGAAACGTTACTCGACTGGGAGGGAGAATGCGTGGAATCCATAGTATATCATAGCGACTAAATTTCTGTGTTAATTGGTCAAAGTGAGGGAGCGAGGATGCAGTAAAGAAGGAATAGTGCACCGGAAAGGAGATACTCTCCCCCCAAAAGAATATCCAGTCGTTGCCACAGAAACAATACTAGATTTAGAAGGAGAAGTCATAGAACCCATAGTATTTCATATCCACGCAATTTCTGTGTTAGTTCATCAATCTGAATCAGCGAGGGATGCAGTAAAGAAGGAATAGTGCATCAGAAAAGAGATACTAGCTCCCAAAGGAAAATCCTGTCGTTTCCATAGAAACGTTACTCGATTTAGAAGGAGATGTCAAACAACCCATAGTATTTCATAGCGACGAAATATCTGTGTTAATTCGTCAAAGTGAGGGAGCGAGGGATGCAATAATGAAGGAATAGAGCATCAGAAAAGAGATGCTCGCCTCCCAAAAGAAAATCCAGTCGTCGCCATAGAAATGTTACTCGAGTGGGAACGAGAATGCATGCAACCCATAGTATTTAATAGCGACTCAATTTCAGTGTTAATTCGTCAATGTGAGGGAGCGAGGGATGCAGTAAACAACGAATAGTGCATGGGAAAAGATATACCCGGCTCCCAAACAAAATCCTTTCATTTCCATAGAAACGTTACTCGACTGGGAGGGAGAATGCGTGGAATCCATAGTATTTCATAGCGACTCAATTTCAGTGTTATTTCGTCAAAGCGAGGGAGCGAGGGAAGCAGTAAAGAAGGAATAGTGCATCGGAAAGCGATACTCGCCTCCCAAAAGAAAATCCTGTCGTTGCCACAGAAACGATACTAGATTTAGAAGGAGAAGTCATAGAACCCGTAGTATTACATAGCGACGCAATTTGTTTGTCTATTCGTCAAGGTGAGGGAGCGAGGGATGCAGTAATGAAGGAATAGTGCATCAGAAAAGAGAAACTCGCCTCCCAAATAAAAACGTGTCGTGTCCATAGAAACGTTACTCGAGAACCCATAGTATTCCATAGCGACGCAATTTCTGTGTTAATTCGTCAAAGTGAGGGAGCGAGGGATGCAGTAATAAAGGAATAGTGCATCGGAAAAGATATACTCGACTCCCAAAAGCAAATCCTTTCATTTCCATAGAAACGGTACTAGATTTAGAAGGAGTAGTCATAGCACCTATAATATATCATAGCGACGCAATTTCTGTGTTAATTCGTCAAAGTGAGGGAGCGAGGGATGCAGTAAAAAAGGAATAGTGCATCAGAAAAGAGACACTCTCATCCCAAAAGAAAATTCGGTCGTTTCCATAGAAACGTTACTCGAGGACCCATAGTATTTCATAGCGACGCAATATCTGTGTTAATTCGTCAAAGTGAGGGAGCGAGGGATGCAGTAAAGAAGGAATAGTGCATCGGAAAAGATAACCTCGACTCCCAAAGTAAATCCTTTGATTTACATAGAAACGTTACTCGACTTGGAAGGAGAATGCGTTGAAAACATAGTATTTCATAGCAACACAATTTCAATCTTATTTCGTAAAAGCGAGGGAGCGTGGGATGCAGTAAAGAAGGAATAGTGCAATGGAAAACATATACTAGACTCCCAAAGGGAAATGCTTTTATTTCCATAGAAACGTTACTCGACTGGGAGGGAGAATGCGTGGAATCCATAGTATTTCATAGCGATGCAATTTCTGTGTTAATTCGTCAACGTGAGGGAGCGAGGGATGCAGTAAAGAAGGAATAGTGCATCAGAAAGGAGATACTCGCCTCCCAAAAGAAAATCCTGTCGTTGCCATAGAAACGATACTAGATGTAGAAGGAGAAGTCATAGAACCCATAGTACTTCATAGCGACGCAATTACTGTGTTAATTCATCAAAGTGAGGGAGTGAGGGATGCAGTAAAGAAGGAATAGTGCATCAGAAAAGAGATACTCACCTCCCAAAAGAAAATCCTGTCGTTTCCATAGAAACGTTACTCAATTAAGAAGGAGATGACATAGAACCCATAGTAATTCATAGCGACGCAATATCGATGTTAATTCGTCAAAGTGAGGGAGTGAGAGATGTAGTAACGAAGGAATAGTGCATCAGAAAAGAGATACTCGCCTCCTAAAAGAAAATCTTGTCGTTGCCATAGAAATGTTACTCGATTTAGAAGAACTCATGGGACCCATAGGATATCATAGCGACGTAATCTCGGTGTTAATTCGTCAAAGTAAGGGAGCGGGTTATGCAGTAAAGAAGGAATAGTGCATCAAAAAGAAAAACTAGCCTCCCAAAGGAAAATCCTGTCGTTACCATAGAACCGTTACTCGAGTGAAAAGGAGAATGCATGCAACCCATAGAATTTAATAGCGACTCAAATTCAGTGTTAAATCGTCAATGTGAGGGAGCGAGGGATGCAGTAAGGAAGGAATAGAGCTTCGGAAAAGATATACTCGACTCCCAAAAGAAAATCCTTTCATCCCCATGGAAACGTTACTCCACTGAGACAGAGAATGCGTGGAATCCGTAGTATTTCATAGCGACGCAATTTCTGTTTTAATTCGTCAAAGTTAGGGAGCGAGGGATACAGTAAAGAAGGAATAGTGCATCGGAAAAGAGATACTCGCCTCGCTAAAGGAAATCCTGTCGTTGCCATAGAAACGTTACTCGATTTAGAAGGAGAAGTCATATGACCCATAGTATTTCGTAGCGACGCAATTTCTGTGTTAATTCGTCAATGTGAGGCAGCGAGGGATGCAGTAAAGAAGGTATAGTGCATCAGAAAAAAGACACTAGCCTCCCAAAGGAAAATCCTGTCGTTTCCATAGAAACGATACTCGATTTAGAAGGAGATGTCATAGAAATCATAGTATTTCATAGCGCAGCATTTTCTGTGTTAATTCGACAATGTGAGGGAGCGAGGGATGCAGTAACGCAGGAATAGTGCATCAGAAAAGATATACTCGTCTCCCAAACGAAAATCCTTTCGTTGCCATAGCAACGTTACTCGATTTAAAAGGAGAAGTCATAGAACCCATAGAATTTCATAGCTACACTATTTCTGTGTTAATTCGTATGATGAGGGAGCGGGGGATGCAGTAAAGGACGAATAGTGCATCGGAAAGGTCATACACGCCTCCCAAAACAAAATCCTGTCGCTTCCATAGAAACATTACTCGATTTAGAAGGATAAGTCATAGAACCCATAGTATTTCATAATGACGCAATTTCTGTGTTAATTCGTCAATGTGTGGTAGCGAGGGATGCTGTAAAGAAGGATTAGCGCATCGGAAAGAAGATACTCGCTTCCCAAAAGAAAATACTGTCGTTTCCATAGAAACGTTACTTCATTTAGAAGGAGAAGTCATCGAACCCAAAGTATATCATAGCGACACAATTTCTGTGTTAATTCGTCAATTTGACGAAGCGAGGGATGCAGTAAAGAAGGAATAGTGCTTCGGAAAGGAGATACTCACCTCCCAATAAAAAATCGTGTCATTTCCAAAGAAACGTTACTCGATTTAGAAGGAAAAGTCGTAGAACAAATAGTATTTCATAGCGTCGCAATCTCTGTGTTAATTCTCAAAATGAGGGACCGAGGGATGCAGTAAAGAAGGAATAGTGCATCGGAAAAGATATACTCGACTCCCGAAGGAAATCCTTTCATTTTGATAGAAACGTTATCCGACTGGGAAGGATATTGCGTGCAACCCATAGTGTTTCACAGCGACGCAATTTCTGTTTTAATTCGTCAAAGTGAAGGAGCAAGGGATGCAGTAAAGAAGGAATAGTGCATCGGAAAGGAGATACTCCCATCCCAAAAGAAAATCCTCTCATTTCCATAAGAACGTTACTCGATTTAGATGGAGAAGTCATAGAACCCATAGTAATTTATAGCGACGCAATTTCTGTGATAATTCGTCAATGTGAGGGAGCGACGGATGCAGTACAGATGGAATAGTGCATCGGAAAGGAGATACTCGCCTCGCAAAAGAAAATCCAGTCATTTCCATAGAAATCTTCGTCGATTTAGAAGGAGACGTGATAGAACCCGTAGTATTTCATAGCGATGCAATATCTGTGATAATTCGTCAAAGTGACGGAACGAGGGATGCAGTAAAGAAGGAGTAGTGCATCGGAAAGGAGATACTCGCCTCACAAAGGAAAATCCTGTCGTTTCCATAGAAACGTTACTCGATTTAGAAGGAGATGTCATAGAACCCATAGTTTTCGAAGCGACGCAATTTTTGTGTTTATTCGTCAATGTGAGGGAGCGAGGGATGCAGTAAAGAAGGATTAGTGCATCGAAAAGGTGATACTCGTATCCCAAAAGAAAATCCTGTCGTTTCCATAGGAACGTTACTCGATTTAGAAGGAGAAGTCATAGAACAAATAGTATTTCATAGCGTCGCAATTTTTGTGTCTATTCGTCAATGTGAGGGAGCGAGGGATGCAGCAATGAAGGAATAGTGCATCGAAAGGTGATACTCGTATCCCAAAAGAAAATCCTGCCGTTTCCATAGTAACATTACTCGATTTAGAAGGAGAAGTCATAGAACCCACACTATTACATAGCGACGCTATATCTGTGTTAATTCGTCAATGTGAGGGAGCGAGGGATGCAGTAACGAAAGAACAGTGCATCGGAAAGGAGAATGCCGTATTCCAAAAGAAAATACTGTCTTTTCCATAGAAACGTTACTCGATTTAGAAGGAGAAGTCATAGGACACTTAGTATTTCGTAGCGACGTAAAGTCTGTGTTAATTCGTCAATGTGAGGGAGCGAGGGATGCAGTAAAGAAGGAATAGTGCATCGGAAAGAAGATTTGTACGAAAAGAAAATCCTGTCGTTTACATTGAAACGTTACTCGATTTAGAAGGAGATGTCTTACCGCCAATAGAATTTCATAGCGACGCAATTTCTGTGTTAATTCGTCAATGTGAGGGAGCGAGGGATGCAGTTAAGAAGGAATAGTGCATCGGAAAGGAGATACTCGTATCCCAAAAGAACTCCTGTGGTTTCCATAGAAACGTTACTCGATTTAGAAAGAGAAGTCATAGAACACATAGTATATAATAGCGACGCACTGTCTGTGATAAATCGTCAATATGAGGGAGAGAGGGATGCAGTAAAGAAGGAATAGTGCATCGGACAGGAGATTGTCGTTACCCAAAAGAAAATCCTGCCGTTTCCACAGAGACATTACTCGATTTGGAAGGAGATGTCATAGAACCCATAGTAATTCATAGCGGCGCAATTTCTGTGTTAATTCGTCAAGGTGAGGGAGCGAGAGATGCAGTAAAGATGGAATAGTGCATCGGAAAGGAGGTAGTCGTATCCCAAAAGAAAATCCTCTCGTTTCCATAGAAACGTTGCTCGATTTAGAAGGAGAAGTCATAGAATCCATAGTATTTCATAGCGACGCAATTTCCGTGTTAATTCGTCAATGTGAGGGAGCGAGAAATGCAGTAACGGAGGAATAGTGCATCGGAAAGGGGATACTCGTATCCCAAAAGAAAATCCTGTCGTTGCCATTGAAACGTTACTCGATTTAGAAGGAGATGTCATAGAACCCATAGTATATCATAGCGACGCCACTTCTGTGTTAATTCGTCAATGTGGGGGATCGAGGGACGCAGTAAAGAAGGAATAGAGCACCGGGAAGGAGATACTCGTTTCCCAAAAGAAAATCCACTCCTTTCCATAAAAACGTTTCTCGATTTAGAAGGAGATGTTGTAGAACGCATAGTATTTCATAGCGACGCAATTTCCATGTTAATTCGTCAATGTGAAAGAGCGAGGGATGCAGTAAAGAAGGAATAGTGCATCGGAAAGGAGATAGTCGTAACCCAAAAGAAAATCCTGTCGTTTCCATGGAAACGTTACTTAATTTAGAATGAGAAGTCATGGAACCCATAGTATTTCATAGCGACGTCTTTTCTCTGTTAATTAGTCAATGTGAGGAAGCGAGGGATGCAGTAAAGAAGGAATAGTGCACCGGAAAGGGGATACTCGTATCCCAAAAGAAAATCCTGTCGTCTCCATAGAAACATTACACGATTTAGGCAGAGGAGTCATGGAACATGTAAAATTTCATAGCGACGCAATTTCAGTGTTAATTTGTCAATGTGAGGGAGCGAGGGATGCAGTAAAGAAGGAATGGTGCATCGGAATGGGAATACTCGAATCCCAAAAGATAATCCAGTCGTATCCATAGAAATGTTAGTCGATTTAGACGGAGATGACACAGGACACATAGTATTTCATAGCGACGCAATTTATGTGTTAATTCGTCAATGTGAGGGAGCGAAGGATGCAGTAACGAAGAATTAAAGCGTCGGAAAGGAGGAAGTCGTTACCCATAAGAAAATCCTGTCGTTTCCATAGAAACGTTACTCGATTTGGAAGGAGATGTCATAGAACCCGTAGCATATCATAGCGACGAATTTTCAGTGTTAATTCGTTAATGTGATGGAGCGAGGGATGCAGTAAGGAAGGAATAGTGTATCGTAAAGGTGATATTCGTATCCCCAATAAAATCGTGTTGTTTCCATAGAAACGTTACTCGATTTAGTAGGAGTTGTCTTAGAAGCCATAGTATATCATAGCGACGCCATTTCTGTGTTAATTCGTCAATGTGAGGGAGCGAGGGATGCAGAAAAGGAGGAATAGTGCATCGGAATGGAGATACACCTATCCCAGAAGAAAATTCTGTCGATTCCATAGGGACGTTACTCGATTTAGAAGGAGAAGTCATAGAACCCATGGTATACCAATGCGACACAATGTCTGTGTTAATTCGTCAATGTGAGGGAGCGAAGAATGCAGTAAAGAAGGAATAGCGCATCGGAAGGGGGGTACTCGAATCCCAAAAGAAAATCCTGTCGTTTTTATAGAAACAATTCTCGATTTAGAGGGAGATGTCATAGAACCCAAAGTATTATATAGCGACGCAATTTCTGTGTTAATTCGTCAATGTGAGGGAGAGAGGGATGCAGAAAAGGAGGAATAGTGCATCGGAATGGGGATACTCCTATCCTAAAAGAAAATCCTGTCGATTCTACAGGAACGTTACTCGACTTAGAAGGAGAAGTCATAGAACCCATGGTATACCATAGCGACGCAATTTCTGTGTTAATTCGTCAAAGTGAGGGAGCGAGGAATGCAGTAAAAAAGGAATAGAGCATCGGAAGGGGGGTACTAGTATCCCAAAAGAAAATCCTGTCGTTTCCATAGAAACGTTACTCGATTTAGAGGGAGAAGTCATAGAATCCATAGTATTTCATAGCGACGCAATTTCTGTGTTAATTCTTCAATGTGAGGGAGCGAGGGATGCAGTATGGAAGGAATAGTGCATCGGAAAGGAGACAGTCATATACCAAGAGAAAATCATTTCGTTTCCATAGACACTTTTCTCGATTTAGAAGGGAATGTCATAGAACTCATTGTATATCATAGCGACGCAATTTCTGTGTTAATTCGTCAATGTGAGGGAGCGAGGGATGCAGAAAAAGAGGAATAGTGCATCAGAATGGGGATACTCCTATCCCAAAAGAAAATCCTGTCGATTCGATAGGAACGTTACTCGATTTAGAAGGAGAAGTCATAGAACCCATGGTATACCATAGCGACGCAATTTCTGTGTTAATTCGTTAATGTGAGGGAGCGAGGAATGCAGTTAAAAAGGAATAGAGCATCGGTAGGGGGGTACTCGTATCCCAAAAGAAAATCCTGTCGTTTCCATAGAAACGTTACTCGATTTAGAAGGAGAAGTCATAGGACACTTAGTATTTCGTAGCGACGCAAAGTCTCTGTTAATTCGTCAATGTGAGGGAGCGAAGAATGCAGTAGAGAAGGAATAGTGCATCGGAAAGGATTTACTCTTATCCCAATGGAAAATCCTGTCGCTTCCATAGAAACGTTACTCCATTTAGTAGGAGATGTCATAGAACCCATAGTATATTATAGCGACACATTTTCAGTGTTAATTCGTCAATGTGAGGGAGCGAGGAATGCAGTAAAGAAGGAATAGTGCATCGGAGAGGAGACAGTCTATCCAAAAGGAAAAAAACCTGTCGTTTCCATAGAAACGTTACTCGGTTTGGAAGGAGATGTCATAGAACCCATAGTATATCATAGCGACGAATTTTCAGTGTTAATGCATTAATGTGATGGAGCGAGGGATGCAGTAAAGAAGGAATAGTGTATCGTAAAGGTGATAGTCGTATCCCCAATAAAATCGTGTTGTTTCGATAGAAACGTTACTCGATTTAGTAGGAGTTGTCTTAGGAGCCATAGTATATGATAGCGACGCATTTTCAGGGTTAATTCGTCAATGTGAGGGAGCGAGGCATGCAGTAAGGAGGGAATAGTGTATTGGTAAGGAGATACTCGTATCCAAAAAGAAAATCCAGTCGTTACCAGACAAACGTTACTCGATTTAGAAAGAGATGTCATAGAACCCATAGTATTTCATAGCGACGCAATTTCTGTGTTAATTCGTCAATGTGAGGGAGCGAGGGATGCAGAAAAGAAGAAATCGTGCATCGGAAAGGAGACAGTTGTATCAAAAAAGAAAATGCTGTCGTCTCCATAGAAATGTTACTCGATTTAGAAGAAGATGTCATAGAACCCATAGTATTTCACAGCGACGCAATTTCTGTGTTAAATCGTCAATGTGAGGGAGCGAGGGATGCTGTAAAGAACGAACAGTGCATCGGAAAGGAGATACTCGTATCCCAATAGAAAATCCAATCATTTCCATAGAAACGTTACTCGATTTAGAAGGAGGTGCCATAGAACCCACAGTATTTCATAGCGACAAAATTTCTGTGTTAACATGTCAATGAGAGGGAGAGAGCGATGCAGCTAAGAAGGAATGGTGCATCGGAAAGGAGACAGTCGTATCCCAAATGAAAGTCCTGTCGTTTCCATAGAAACGTTACTCGATTCAGAAGGAGAAGTCATAGAACCCATAGTATTTCATGGCGACGCAATTTCAGTGTTAATTTGACAATGTGAGGTAGCGAGGTATGCAGTAAAGAAGGAATAGTGCATCGGAAAGGAAATACACGTATTTCAAAAGAAAATCCTGTAATTTCCATAGAAACGATATCCGATCTAGGAGGAAAAATCATGGAACCGATAGTAATTCATAGCGACGCAATTTCTGTGTTAATCCGTCAATGCGAGTTTGCGAGGCATGCACTAAAGATGGAATAGTACATCGGAAAGGAGATACACGAATCCCAAAAGAAAATCCAGTCGTTGCCATAGAAACGTTACTCTATTTGGAAGGAGATGTCACAGAACCCATAGTATATCATAGCGACAGAATTTCAGTGTTAATTCGTCAATGTGAGGAAGCGAGGGATGCAGTAAAGAAGGAATAGAGCATCGGAAAGGAGACAGTCTAATCCGAAAAGAAAATCATGTCGTTTTCATAGAAACGTTACTCGATTTAGAAGGAGATGTCATGGAGCCCATAGTATGTCATAGCGACGCGATTTCTGTGTTAATTTGTCAATGTGAGGGAGCAAGGGATGCAGAAAAGGAGGAATAGTGCATCGGAATGGTAATACTCCTATCCCAGAAGAAAAACCTGTCGTTTCCATAGGAACGTTACTCGATTTAGAAGGAGAAGTCATAGAACCCATGGTATCCCATAGCGACGCAATTTCTGTGTTAATTCGTCAATGAGAGGGTGCGAAGAATGCAGTAAAGAAGGAATAGCGCATCCGAAGAGGGGTACTCGTATCCCAAAAGAAAATCCTGTCGTTTCCATAGAAACGTTCCTCGATTTAGAGGGAGAAGTCATAGAATCCATAGTATTTCATAGCGACGTAATTACTGTGTTAATTCGTCAATGTGGGGGAGCGAGGGATGCAGAAAAGGAAGAATAGTGCATCGGAATGGAGATACTCCTATCCCAAAAAAAAATTTTCTCGATTCCAAAGGAACGTTACTCGATTTAGAAGGAGAAGTCATAGAACCCATGGTATACCATAACGACGCAATTTCAGTGTTAATTCGTCAATGTGAGGGAGCGAGGAATGCAGTAAAAAAGGAATAGAGCATCGGAAGGGGGGTACTCGTATCCCAAAAGAAAATCCAGTCGTTGCCATAGAAACGTTACTCTATTTGGAAGGAGATGTCATAGAACCCATAGTATATCATAGCGACAGAATTTCAGTGTTAATTCGTCAATGTGAGGCAGCGAGGGATGCAGTAAAGAAGGAATAGTGCATCGGAAAGGAGACAGTCTAATCCGAAAAGAAAATCATGTCGTTTCCATAGAAACGTTACTCGATTTACAAGGAGATGTCATGGAGCCCATAGTATGTCATAGCGACGCGATTTCTGTGTTAATTTGTCAATGTGAGGGAGCAAGGGATGCAGAAAAGGAGGAATAGTGCATCGGAATGGGGATACTCCTATCCCAGAAGAAAAACCTGTCGATTCCATAGGAACGTTACTCGATTTAGAAGGAGAAGTCATAGAACCCATGGTATACCATAGCGACGCAATTTCTGTGTTAATTCGTCAATGTGAGGGAGCGAACAATGCAGTAAAGAAGGAATAGCGCATCGGAAGGGGGGTACTCGTATCCCAAAAGAAAATCCTGTCCTATCCAGAGAAACGTTACTCGATCTAAAAGGGAGAAGTCATAGAATCCATAGTATTTCATAGCGACTCAATTTCTGTGTTAATTCGTCAGTGTGAGGGAGCGAGGGATGCAGTAAAGAAGGAATAGTGCTTCGGAAAGGAGACAGTCATATACCAAAAGAAAATCATTTCGTTTCCATAGAAACGTTTCTCGACTTAGAAGGAGATGTCATAGAACCCATAGTATATCATAGCGACGTCATTTCTGTGTTAATTCGTCAATGTGAGGGAGTGAGGGATGCAGAAAAGGTGGAATAGTGCATCGGAATGGGGATACTCCTATCCCAGAAGAAAATTCTGTCGATTCCATAGGAACGTTACTCGATTTAGAGGGAGAAGTCATAGAACCCATGGTATACCATAGCGACGCAATTTCTGTGTTAATTCGTCAATGTGAGGGAGCGAACAATGCAGTAAAGAAGGAATAGCGCATCGGAAGGGGGGTACTCGTATCCCAAAAGAAAATCCTGTCGTATCCAGAGAAACCTTACTCGATCTAAAAGGGAGAAGTCATAGAACCCATAGTATATCATAGCGACGCTATTTCTGTGTTAATTCGTCAATGTGAGGGAGCGAGGGATGCTGAAAAGGAGGAATAGTGCATCGGAATGGTTATACTCCTATCCCAGAAGAAAATTCTGTCGATTCCATAGGAACGTTACTCGATTTAGAGGGAGAAGTCATAGAACCCATGGAATACTATAGCGACGCAATTTCTGTGTTAATTCGGTAATGTGAGGGAGCGAACAATGCAGTAAAGAATGAATAGCACATCAGAAGGGGGGTACTCGTATCCCAAAAGAAAATCCTGTCGTTTCTATAGAAACAATTCTCGATTTAGAGGGAGATGTCATAGAACACATAGTATTATATAGCGACGCAATTTCTGTGTTAATTTGTCAATGTGAGGGAGCGAGGGATGCAGAAAAGGAGGAATAGTGCATCGGAATGGGGATACTCCTATCCTAAAAGAAAATCCTGTCGATTCTACCGGAACGTTACTCGATTTAGAAGGAGAAATCATAGAACCCATGGTATACCATAGCGACGCAATTTCTGTGTTAATTCGTCAAAGTGAGGGAGCGAGGAATGCAGCAAAAAAGGAATAGCGCATCAGAATGGGGATACTCCTATCCCAAAAGAAAATCCTGTCGATTCCATAGAAACTTTACTCGATTTAGAAGGAGAAGTCGTAGAACCCATAGTATTTCATGGCGACGCAATTTCAGTGTTAACTCTTTAATGTGAGGGAGCGAGGGATGCAGTAAAGAAGGATTAGTGCATCGGAAAGGAGGTACTCGTATCCTATAAGAAAATCCTGTCGTTTCCAAAGAAACGTTACTCGATTTAGAATGAGAAGTCATTGAACACATAGTATTCCATAGATTTGCAAATCTGTGTTATATAGTCAATGTGAGGGAGACAGGGATGCAGTAAAGAAGGAATAGTGCATCGGAAAGGAGATACTCGTATCCCAAACGAAAATCCTGTCGTTTCCACAGAAACGTTACTCGATTTAGAAGGAGAAGTCATGGAACCCGTAGTATTTCATAGCGACGCAATTTCTGTGTTAATTCATCAATGTAAGGGAGCGAAAAATGCAGTAAAGAAGGAATAGTGCATCGGAAAGGATATACTCTTATACCAAAAGAAAATCTTGTTGTTTCCATAGAAACGTTACTCGATTTAGAAGGAGAAGTCATAGAACACATAGTATTTCGTAGCGACGCAATTTCTGTGTTAATTCGTCAATGTGAGCTAGCGAGGGAAGCGGTAAAGAAGGAATAGTGCGTCGGAAACGAGATACTCCTATACCAATAGATAATCCTGTCGTTTCCATAGAAAAGTTACTCTATTTAGAAGGAGAAGTCATAGAACTCATAGCATTTCATTGCGACGCAATTTCTGTGTTAATTCGTCAATGTGAGGGAGCGAGGGATGCAATTAAGAAGGAATAGTGCATCGGAAAGGAGATACTCGTATACCAAAAGAAAATCCTGTCGTTTCCATAGAAACGCTACTCGATATAGAAGGAGAAGTCATAGAACCCATAGGATTTAATAGCGACGCTATTTCTGTGCTTATTCGTCAATGTGAGGGAACGAGGGATGCGTTAAAGTAGGAATAGTGCATCAGAAAGAAGATAGTCGTATCCCAAAAATATATCCTGTCGTTAGCATAGAAAGGTCACTCGATTTCGAAGGAGAGGTCATAGAACCCATAGTTTTTCATAGCGACGCAAATTCTGTGTTAATTCGTCAATGTGAGGGATCGAGGGATGCAGTAACGAAACAATAGTGCATCGGAAAGGAGATAGTCGTATCACAAAACAACATTCTGTCGTTTCCAAAGAAACGTTACTCGATTTTGAAGGAGAAGTCATAGAACGCATAGTATTTCATAGCGACGCAATTTCTGTGTTAATTCGGCAATGTGAGGGATCGAGGGATGCAGTAAAGATGGAATAGTGCATCGGAAAGGAGATACTCGTATCCCATAAGAAAATCCTGTCGTTTCCAAAGAAACGTTACTCGATTTAGAATGAGAAGTCATTGAACACATAGTATTCCATAGAGTCGCAAATCTGTGTTAATTAGTCAATGTGAGGGAGACAGGGATGCAGTAAAGAAGGAATAGTGCATCGGAAAGGAGATACTCGTATCCCAAAAGAAAATCCTGTCGTTTCCATAGAAACGTTACTCGATTTAGAAGGAGAAGTCATGGAACCCGTAGTATTTCATAGCGACGCAATTTCTGTGTTAATTCGTCAGTGTGAGGGAGTGAAGGATGCAGTAAAGAAGGAATAGTGCATCGGAAAGGATATACTCTTATACCAAAAGAAAATATTGTTGTTTCCATAGAAACGTTACTCGATTTAGAAGGAGAAGTCATAGAAACCATAGGATTTCATTTCGACGCAATTTCTGTGTTAATTCGTCAATGTGAGAGTGCGAGGGATGCAATAAAGAACGAATAGTGCATCGGAAAGGAGATAGACGTATCCGAAAATAAAATCCTCTCGTTTCCATAGAAACGTAACTCGATTTAGAAGGAGAAGTCATAGGACACATAGTATACCATGGAGTAGCAATTTCTGTGTTAATTCGTGAATGTGAGGGAGCCAGGGATGCAGTAAAGAAGGAATAGTGCATCGGAAAGGAGATACTCGTATACCAAAAGAAAATCCGGTCGTTTCCATAGAAACGTTACTCGATTTAGAAGGAGAAGTCATAGAACCCATAGTATTTCAAAGTGACGCCATTTCTGTGTTTATTCGTCAATGTGAGGGAGCGAGGGATGCAGTAAAGATGGAATACTGCATCGGAATGGAGATACTCGTATCCCAAAAGAAAATCCTGTCGTTACCATAGAAACGTTACTCGATTTAGAAGGAGAAGTCATAGAGCACATAGTATCTCATAGCGACGCAATTTCTGTGTTAATTTGTCAATGTGAGAGAGCGAGAGATGCAGTAAAGAAGGAATAGTGCATCGGAAAGGAGATAGTTGTATCCCGATACGAAATCCTGTCGTTTCCATCGAAACGTTACTCGATTTAGAAGGAGAAGTCATAGAACCCTAAGAAATTCATAGCGACGCAATTTCTGCGTTAATTCATCAATGTGAGGGAGCGAGGGATGAAGTAAATAAGGAATAGTGCATCGGAAAGGAGATAGTTGTATCCCGAAACGAAATCCTGTCGTTTCCATAGAAACGTTACTCGATTTAGAAGGAGAAGTTATAGACCCCATAGTAAATTATGGGGACGCAATTTCTCTGCTTATTCGTCAATCTGAGGGAGCGAGGGTTGTAGTAAATAACTAAAAGTGCATCGGAAAGGAGGTACTCGTATCATAAAAGAAAATCCAGTTGCTTTCATAGAAACGTTACTCGATTTAGAAGGACAATCACAGAACACATAGTATATCATAGCGACGCAATTGCTGTGTTAATTCGTCAATGTGAGGTAGCGAGGGATGCAGTAAAGAAGGAATAGTGCAACGGAAAGGATATACTCGTATACCAAAAGAAAATCCTGTCGTTTCAATAAAAACGTTACTCGATTTAGAAGGAGATGTCTTAGAACCAAAGGTATTTCATAGCGACGCAATTTCTGTGTTAATTTGCCTATGTGAGGCAGCGAGGGATGCAGTTAAGAGGGAATAGTGGATCGGAAAGGAGATACACGTGTCCCAATAGAAAATCCTGACGTTTCCATAGAAACGTTACTCGATTTAGAAGGAGAAGTCATAGAACTCATTGTATTTCCATGCGACGCAATTTCTGTGTTAATTCGTCAATGTGAGGGAGCGAGGGATGCAATTAAGAAGGAATAGTGCATCGGAAAGGAGATAGTCGTATCCCAAATGAAAATCCTGTCGTTTCCATAGAAACGTTACTCGTTGTAGAAGGAGAAGTCATAGAACCCATATTATTTCATAGCGACGCAATTTCTGTGTTAATTCGTCAATGCGAGGGAGCGAGGGATGCAATTAAGAAGGAATAGTGCATCGGAAAGGAGATAGTCGTATCCCAAATGAAAATCCTGTCGTTTCCATAGAAACGTTACTCGATTTAGAAGAAGTAGTCATTGAACCCATAGTATTTGATAGCGACGCAATTTCTGTGTAAATTCGTCGATGTGTGGGAGCGAGGGACGCAGTAAAGAAGGAACAGTGCATCGGAAAGGAGATACTCGTATACCAAAAGAAAATCCTGTCGTTTCCATAGAAACGTTACTCGATATAGAAGGAGGAGTCATTGAACGCATAGTATTTCATAGCGACGCAATTTCTGTGCTATTTCGGCAATGTGAGGGAGCGAGGGATGCAGTAAAGATGGAATAGTGCATCGGAAAGGAGATACTCGTATCCCATAAGAAAATCCTGTCGTTTCCATAGAAACGTTACTCGATTTAGAATGAGAAGTCATAGAACACATAGTATTCCATAGAGTCGCAAATCTGTGTTAATTCATCAATGTGAGGGAGCCAGGGATGCAGTAAAGATGGAATAGTGCATCGGAAAGGAGATACTCGTATCCCAAAAGAAAATCCTGTCGTTTCCATAGAAACGTTACTCGATTTAGAAGGAGAAGTCATGGAACTCGTAGTATTTCATAGCGACGCAATTTCTGTGTTAATTCGTCAATGTGAAGGAGCAAGGGATGCAGTAAAGAAGGAGTAGTGCATCGGAAAGGATATACGCTCATACCAAAAGAAAATCCTGACGTTTCCATAGAAACGTTACTCGATTTAGAAGGAGAAGTCATAGAACCCATAGGATTTCATTTCGACGCAATCTCTGGGTTAATTCGTCAATGTGAGAGTGCGAGGGATGCAATAAAGAAGGAATAGTGCATCGGAAAGGAGATAGACGTATCCCAAAAGGAAATCCTATCGTTTCCATAGAAACGTAACTCGATTTAGAAGGAGACGTCATATAACCCATAGTATTTCGTAGCGACGCAATTTCTGTGTTAATTCGTCAAAGTGAGGGAGCGAGGGACGCTGTAAAGGTGGAATAGTGCATCGGAAAGGAGATACTCGTATACCAAAAGAAAATCCTGTCGTTTCCATAGAAACGTTACTCGATTTAGAAGAAGAAGTCATAGTACACATAGTATTTCATAGCGACGCAATTTCTGTGTTAATTCGTCAATGTGAGCGAGCGAGAGATGCAGTACAGAAGGAATAGTGCATCGGAAAGGAGGTACTCGTATCATAAAAGAAAATCCTGTCGTTTCCATAGAAACGTTTCTCGATTTAGAAGAAGAAGTCATGGAACACATAGTATTTCATAGCGACGCAATTTCTGTGTTAATTCGTCAAAGTGAGGGAGCGAGTGATGCAGTAAATAGGGAATATTGCATCAGAAAGGAGATATTCGTATCCCAAAAGAAAATCCTGTCGTTTCCATTGAAACGTTACTCGATTTAGAAGGAGAAGTCATAGAACACATAGTACTTCATAGCGACGCAATTTCTGTGTTAATTCGTGAAAGTGAGGGAGCGAGGGACGCAGTAAAGAAGGAATAGTGCATCGGAGAGGAGATACTCGTATCCCAAAAGAATATCCTGACGTTTGCATAGAAACGTTACTCGATTTAGAAGGAGAAGTCATAGAACACATAGTATTTCATAGCGACGCAATTTCTGTGTTAATTAGTGAAAGTGAGGGAGCGAGGGTTGCAGTAAGGAAGGAATACTGCATCGGAAACGAGATAGTCGTAACCAAAAAGGAAATCCTGTCGTTTCAATAGAAACGTCACTCGATTTAGAAGGAGAAGTCATAGAATCCATAGTATTACATAGCGACGAAATTTCTATGTTAATTCGTCAATGTGTGGGAGCGAGGGATGCAGTAAAGAAGGCATAGAGCATCGGAAAGGTGATACTCGTATCCCAAACGAAAATCCTGTCGTTTCTATAGAAACGTTATTCGATATAGAAGGAGAAGATATAGAACACATAATATTCCATAGCGTCGCAATTTCTGTGTTAATTCTTCAATGTAAGGGAGCCAGTGATGCAGTAAAGAAGGAATAGTGCATCGGAAAGGAGATACTCGTATCCCAAAAGAAAATCCAATCGTTTCCGTAGAAGCGTAACTCGATTTAGAAGGAGAAGTCATAGAACCCATAGCATTTCATAGCGACGCCATTTCTGTGTTAATTCGTGAGTGTGAGGGGGCGAGGGATGCAGTAAAGAAGGAATAGTGCATCGGAAAGGAGATACTCGTATACTAAAAGAAAATCCTGTCGTTTCAATAAAAACGTAACTCGATTTAGAAGGAGAAGTCATAGAACCCATAATATTTCATAGCGACGCAATTTCTGTGTTAATTCGTCAATGTGAGGGAGCGAGGGGTGCAGTAAAGAAGGAACAGTGCTTCGGAAAGGAGATACTCCTATACCAAAAGAAATTCCTGTCGTTTCCATAGAAACGTTACTCGATTTTGGAGGAGATGTCTTAGAACCAAAGGTATTTCATAGCGACGCAATTTCTGTGTTAATTTGCCTATGTGAGGGAGCGAGTGATGCAGTTAAGAGGGAATAGTGCATCGGAAAGGAGATACACGTATCCCAATAGAAAATCCTGACGTTTCCATAGAAACGTTACTCGATTTAGAAGGGGAATTCATAGAACCCATAGTATTTCATAGCGACGCAATTTCTGTGTTAATTCGTCAATGTGAGGGAGCGAGGGAAGCAGTAAAGAAGGAATAGTGCTTCGGAAAGGACATACTCCTATACCAAAAGAAAATCATGTCGTTTCCATAGAAACGTTACTCGATTTAGAAGAAGAAGTCATAGAACTCATAGTATTTCATTGCGACGCAAATTCTGTGTTAATTCTTCAGTGTGAGGGAGCGAGGGATGCAGTAAAGAAGGAATAGTGCGTCGGAATGGAGATAGTCATATCCCAAAAGAAAATCCTTTCGTTTCCATACAAACATTACTCGATTCAGAAGGAGAAGTCTTAGAACCCATAGTATTTCATAGCGACGCAATTTCTGTGATAATTCGTCAATGTGAGGGAGCGAGAGATGCAGTACAGAAGGAATAGTGCATGGGAAAGGAGATTGTTGTATCCCGATACGGAATCCTGTCGTTTCCATAGAAACGTTACTCGATTTAGAAGGAGAAGTTATAGAAGTCATAGTGATTCATGGCGGCGCAATTTCTCTGCATGTTCGTCAATCTGAGGGAGTGAGGGATGCAGTAGAGAACTAATAGTGCATCGTAAAGGAGATACTCGTATCATAAAAGAAAATCCTGTCGTTTCCATAGAAACGTTACTCGATTTAGAAGGAGAAGTCATGGAACACATAGTATTTCATAGCGACGCAATTTCTGTGTTAATTCGTCAAAGTGAGGGAGCGAGTGATGCAGTAAAGAGGGAATAGTGCATCAGAAAGGAGATACTCGTATCCCAAAAGAAAATCCAATCGTTTCCGTAGAAGCGTAACTCGATGTAGAAGGAGAAATCATAGAACCCATAGTATTTCATAGCGACGCCATTTCTGTGTAAATTCGTCAATGTGAGGGAACGAGGAACGCAGTAAAGAAGGAATAGTGCATCGGAATGGAGATACTCGTATACCAAAAGAAAATCCTCTCGTTTCCATAGAAACGTTACTCGATATAGAAGGAGAAGTCATAGAACGCATAGTATTTCATAGCGACGCAATTTTTCTGTGTTATTTCGGCAATGTGAGGGAGCGAGGGATGCAGTAAAGATGGAATAGTGCATCGGAAAGGAGATACTCGTATCCCATAAGAAAATCCTGTCGTTTCCATAGAAACGTTACTCGATTTAGAATGAGAAGTCATATAACACATAGTATTCCATAGAGTCGCAAATCTGTGTTAATTCGTCAATGTGAAGGAGCCAGGGATGCAGTATAGAAGGAATAGTGCATCGGAAAGGAGATACTCGTATCCCAAATGAAAATCCTGTCGTTTCCATAGAAACGTTACTCGATTTAGAAGGAGAAGTCATGGAACACATAGTATTTCATAGCGACGCAATTTCTGTGTTAATTCGTCAAAGTGAGGGAGCGAGTGATGCAGTAAAGAGGGAATAGTGCATCAGAAAGGAGATACTCGTATCCCAAAAGAAAATCCAATCGTTTCCGTAGAAGCGTAACTCGATGTAGAAGGAGAAATCATAGAACCCATAGTATTTCATAGCGACGCCATTTCTGTGTAAATTCGTCAATGTGAGGAAACGAGGAACGCAGTAAAGAAGGAATAGTGCATCGGAATGGAGATACTCGTATACCAAAAGAAAATCCTCTCGTTTCCATAGAAACGTTACTCGATATAGGAGGAGAAGTCATAGAACGCATAGTATTTCATAGCGACGCAATTTTTCTGTGTTATTTCGGCAATGTGAGGGAGCGAGGGATGCAGTAAAGATGGAATAGTGCATCGGAAAGGAGATACTCGTATCCCATAAGAAAATCCTGTCGTTTCCATAGAAACGTTACTCGATTTAGAATGAGAAGTCATATAACACATAGTATTCCATAGAGTCGCAAATCTAGGTTAATTCGTCAATGTGAAGGAGCCAGGGATGCAGTATAGAAGGAATAGTGCATCGGAAAGGAGATACTCGTATACCAAAAGAAAATCCTGTCGTTATCATAGAAACGTTACTCGATTTAGAAGGAGAAGTCAAAGAACACATAGTATTTCATAGCGGCGCAATTTCTGTGTTAATTCGTCAATGTGAGCGAGCGAGAGATGCAGTACAGAAGGAATAGTGCATCGCAAAGGAGATAGTTGTATCCCGATACGAAATCCTGTCGTTTCCATAGAAACGTTACTCGATTTAGAAGGAGAAGTTATAGAACCCATAGTGATTCATGGCGGCGCAATTTCTCTGCATATTCGTCAATCTGAGGGAGCGAGGGATGCAGTAGAGAACTAATAGTGCATCGTATAGGAGGTACTCGTATCATAAAAGAAAATCCTGTCGTTTCCATAGAAACGTTTCTCGATTTAGAAGGAGAAGTCATGGAACACATAGTATTTCATAGCGACGCAATTTCTGTGTTAATTCGTCAAAGTGAGGGAGCGAGTGATGCAGTAAAGAGGGAATAGTGCATCAGAAAGGAGATATTCGTATCCCAAAAGAAAATCCTGTCGTTTCAATAGAAACGTCACTCGATTTAGAAGGAGAAGTCATAGAACCCATAATATTTCATAGCGACGCAATTTCTGTGTTAATTCGTCAATGTGAGGGAGCGAGGGGTGCAGTAAAGAAGGAACAGTGCTTCGGAAAGGAGATACTCCTATACCAAAAGAAAATCCTGTCGTTTCCATAGAAACGTTACTCGATTTTGGAGGAGATGTCTTAGAACCAAAGGTATTTCATAGCGACGCAATTTCTGTGTTAATTTGCCTATGTGAGGGAGCGAGGGATGCAGTTAAGAGGGAATAGTGCATCGGAAAGGAGATACTCGTATCCCAATAGAAAATCCTGACGTTGCCATAGAAACGTTACTCGATTTAGAAGGAGAATTCATAGAACCCATAGTATTTCATAGCGACGCAATTTCTGTGTCAATTCGCCAATGTGAGGGAGCGAGTGAAGCAGTAAAGAAGGAATATTGCTTCGGAAAGGAGATACTCCTATACTAAAAGAAAATCATGTCGTTTCCATAGAAACGTTACTCGATTTAGAAGGAGAAATCATAGAACTCATAGTATTTCATTGCGACGCAATTTCTGTGTTAATTCGTCAGTGTGAGGGAGCGAGGGATGCAGTAAGGAAGGAATAGTGCGTCGGAATGGAGATAGTCGTATCCCAAAAGAAAATCCTGTCGTTTCCATAGAAACATTACTCGATTTAGAAGGAGAAGTCTTAGAACCCATAGTATTTCATAGCGTCGCAATTTCTGTTCTTATTGGTCAATGTGAGGGAACGAGGGATGCAGTAAAGAAGGAATAGTGCATCTGAAAGGAGATACTCGTATCCCAAAGAAAATCTTGTCGTTTCCATAGAAACGTTACTCGTTTTAGAGGGAGAAGTCATAGAACACATAGTATTTCATAGAGACGCAATTTCTGTGTTAATTCGTCAATGTGAGCGAGCGAGAGATGCAGTACAGAAGGAATAGTGCGTCGGAAAGGAGTTTTTCGTATCCCAAACGAAAATCCTGTCGTTTCTATAGAAACGTTATTCGATATAGAACGAGAAGACATAGAACACATAATATTCCATAGCGTCGCAATTTCTGTGTTAATTATTCAATGTGAGGGAGCCAGTGATGCAGTAAAGAAGGAATACTGCATCGGAAAGGAGATACTCGTATCCCAAAAGAAAATCCAATCGTTTCCGTAGAAGCGTAACTCGATTTAGAAGGAGAAGTCATAGAACCCATAGTATTTGATAGCGACGCCATTTCTGTGTTAATTCGTCAGTGTGAGGGAGCGAGGGATGCAGTAAAGAAGGAATAGTGCATCGGAAAGGAGATACTCGTATACCAAAAGAAAATCCTGTCGTTTCAATAAAAACGTTACTCGATATAGAAGGAGAAGTTATAGAACCCATAATATTTCATAGCGACGCAATTTCTGTGTTAATTCGTCAATGTGAGGGAGCGAGGGGTGCAGTAAGGAAGGAAGAGTGCTTCGGAAAGGAGATACTCCTATACCAAAAGAAAATCCTGACGTTTCCATGGAAACGTTACTCGATTTAGAAGGAGAATTCATAGAACCCATAGTATTTCATAGCGACGCAATTTCTGTGTTAATTCGTCAATGTGAGGGAGCGAGGGAAGCAGTAAAGAAGGAATAGTGCATCTGAAAGGAGATACTCGTATCCCAAAGAAAATCTTGTCGTTTCCATAGAAACGCTACTCGTTTTAGAGGGAGAAGTCATAGCACCAATAGCATTTCATAGCGACGTAATTTCATTGTTAATTCGTCAATGTGTGGGAGTGAGATATGCAGTAAAGAAGGAATAGTGCATCGGAAAGGAGATACTAGTATCCCAAAAGAAAATCCTGTCGTTTATATAGAAACGTTACTCGATTTAGAAGGAGAAGTCATAGAACACATAGTATTTCATTGCGACGCAATTTCTGTGTTAATTCGTGAAAGTGAGGGAGCGAGGGACGCAGTAAAGAAGGAATAGTGCATCGGAGAGGAGATACTCGTATCAAAAAAGAATATCCTGACGTTTGCATAGAAACGTTACTCGATTTAGAAGGAGAAGTCATAGAACTCATAGTATTTCATTGCGACGCAATTTCTGTGTTAATTCGTCAGTGTAAGGGAGCGAGGGATGCAGTAAAGAAGGAATAGTGCGTCGGAATGGAGATAGTCGTATCCCAAAAGAAAATCCTGTCGTTACCATAGAAACGTTACTCGATTTAGAAGGAGAAGTAATAGAACACATAGTATTTCATAGCGTCGCAATTTCTGTGTTAATTCGTCAATGTGAGGGAGCGAGAGATGCAGTACAGAAGGAATAGTGCATTGGAAAAGAGATAGTTGTATCCCGATACGAAATCCTGTCGATTTCATAGAAACGTTACTCGATTTAGAAGGAGAAGTTATAGAACCCATAGGGATTGATGGCGGCGCAATTTCTCTGCATATTCGTCAATCTGAGGGAGCGAGGGATGCAGTAGAGAACTAATAGTGCATCGTAAAGGAGATACTCGTATCGTAAAAGAAAATCCTGTCGTTTCCATAGAAACGTTACTCGATTTAGAAGGAGAAGTCATGGAACACATAGTATTTCATAGCGACGCAATTTCTGTGTTAATTCGTCAAAGTGAGGGAGCGAGTGATGCAGTAAAGTGGGAATAGTGCATCAGAAAGGAGATATTCGTATCCCAAAAGAAAATCCTGTCTTTTCCATTGAAACGTTACTCGATTTAGAAGGAGAAGTCATAGAACGCATGGTATTTCATAGCGACGCAATTTCTGTGTTAATTCGTGAAAGTGAGGGAGCGAGGGACGCAGTAAAGAAGGAATAGTGCATCGGAGAGGAGATACTCGTATCACAAAAGAATATCCTGACGTTTGCTTAGAAACGTTACTCGATTTAGAAGGAGAAGTCATAGAACACATAGTATTTCATAGCGACGCAATTTCTGTGTTAATTAGTGAAAGTGAGGGAGCGAGGGTTGCAGTAAAGAAGGAATACTGCATCGGAAACGAGATAGTCGTAACCAAAAAGAAAATCCTGTCGTTTCAATAGAAACGTCACTCGATTTAGCAGGAGAAGTCATAGAATCCATAGTATTACATAGCGACGCAATTTCTGTGTTACTTCGTCAATGTGAGGGAGCGAGGGATGCAGTTAAGAAAGCATAGAGCATCGGAAAGGTGATACTCGTATCCTAAACGAAAATCCTGTCGTTTCCATAGAAACGTTATTCGATATAGAAGGAGAAGACATAGAACACATAATAGTCCATAGCGTCGCAATTTCTGTGTTAATTCTTCAATGTGAGGGAGCCAGTGATGCAGTAAAGAGGGAATAGTGCATCGGAAAGGAGATACTCGTATCCCAAAAGAAAATCCAATCGTTTCCGTAGAAGCATAACTCGATTTAGAAGGAGAAGTCATAGAACCCATAGTATTGCATAGCGACGCCATTTCTGTGTTAATTCGTCAGTGTGAGGGAGCGAGGGATGCAGTAAAGAAGGAGTAGTGCATCGGAAAGGAGATACTCGTATACCAAAAGAAAATCCTGTCGTTTCAATAAAAAAGGTTACTCGATTTTGAAGGAGATGTCTTAGAACCAAAGGTATTTCATAGCGACGCAATTTCTGTGTTAATTTGCCTATGTGAGGGAGCGAGGGATGCAGTTAGGAGGGAATAGTACATCGGAAAAGAGATACACGTATCCCAATAGAAAATCGTGACGTTTCCATAGAAACGTTACTCGATTTAGAAGGAGAATTCATAGTACCCATAGAATTTCATAGCGACGCAATTTCTGTGTTTATTCGTCAATGTGAGGGAGCGAAGGAAGCAGTAATGAAGGAATAGTGCTTCGGAAAGGAGATACTCCTATACCAAAAGAAAATCATGTCGTTTCCATAGAAACGTTACTCGATTTAGAAGGAGAAGTCATAGAACTCATAGTATTTCATTGCGACGCAATTACTGTGTTAATTCGTCAGTGTGAGGGAGCGAGGGATGCAGTAAAGAATGAATAGTGCGTCGGAATGGAGATAGTCGTATCCCAAAAGAAAATCCTTTCGGTTCCATAGAAACATTACTCGATTTAGAAGGACAAGTATTAGAACCCATAGTATTTCATAGCGTCGCAATTTTTATTCTTATTGGTCAATGTGAGGGAACGAGGGATGCAGTAAAGAAGGAATAGTGCATCTGAAAGGAGATACTCGTATCCAAAAGAAAATCTTGTCGTTTCCATAGAAAAGTTACTCGTTTTAGAGGGAAAAGTCATAGAACCAATAGTATTTCATAGCGACGTAATTTCATTGTTAATTCGTCAATGTGTGGGAGTGAGATATGCAGTAAAGAAGGAATAGTGCATCGGAAAGGAGATACTAGTATCCCAAAAGAAAATCCTGTCGTTTATATAGAAACGTTACTCGATTTAGAAGAAGAAGTCACAGAACAGATAGTATTCCATAGCGTCGCAATTTCTGTGTTAATTCGTCAATGTGAGGGTGTGAGGGATGCAGTAAAAAAGGAATAGTGCATCGGAAAGGAGATACTCGTATTCCAAAAGAAAATCCTGTCGTTTCCATAGAAAAGTTACTTGATCTAGAAGGAGAAGTCATAGATCCCATAATATTACATAGCGACGCAATTTCTGTGTTAATTCGTCAATGTGAGGGAGCGAGGGATGCAATTAAGAAGGAATAGTGCATCGGAAAGGAGATACTCGTATACCAAAAGAAAATCCTGTCGTTTCAATAAAAACGTTACTCGATTTAGAAGGAGATGTCTTAGAACCAAAGGTATTTCATAGCGACGCAATTTCTGTGTTAATTTGCCTATGTGAGGCAGCGAGGGATGCAGTTAAGAGGGAATAGTGGATCGGAAAGGAGATACACGTGTCCCAATAGAAAATCCTGACGTTTCCATAGAAACGTTACTCGTTTTAGAAGGAGAATTCATAGAACCCATAGTATTTCATAGCGACGCAATTTCTGTGTTAATTCGTGAATGTGAGGGAGCGAGGGAAACAGTAAAGAAGGAATAGTGCTTCGGAAAGGAGATACTCCTATACCAAAAGAAAATCATGTCGTTTCCATAGAAACGTTACTCGATTTAGAAGGAGAAGTCATAGAACTCATAGTATTTCATTGCGACGCGATTTCTGTGTTAATTCGTCAGTGTGAGGGAGCGAGGGATGCAGTAAAGAAGGAATAGTGCGTCGGAATGGAGATGGTCGTATCCCAAAAGAAAATCCAGTCGTTTCGATAGAAACATTACTCGATTTAGAAGGAGAAGTAATAGAACACATAGTAATTCATAGCGACGCAATTTCTGTGTTAATTCGTCAATGTGAGGGAGCGAGAGATGCAGTACAGAAGGAATAGTGCATCGGAAAGGAGATAGTTGTATCCCGATACGAAATCCTGTCGATTTCATAGAAACGTTACTCGATTTAGAAGGAGAAGTTATAGAACCCATAGTGATTCATGGCGGCGCAATTTCTCTGCATATTCGTCAATCTGAGGGAGCGAGGGATGCAGTAGAGAACTAATAGTGCATCGTAAAGGAGGTACTCGTATCATAAAAGAAAATCCTCTCGTTTCCATAGAAACGTTACTCGATTTAGAAGGAGAAGTCATGGAACACATAGTATTTCATAACGACGCAAATTCTGTGTTAATTCGTCAAAGTGAGGGAGCGATTGATGCAGTAAAGAGGGAATAGTGCATCAGAAAGGAGATATTCGTATCCCAAAAGAAAATCCTGTCGTTTCCATTGAAACGTTACTCGATTTAGAAGGAGAAGTCATAGAACACATAGTATTTCATAGCGACGCAATTTCTGTGTTAATTCGTGAAAGTGAGGGAGCGAGGGACGCAGTAAAGAAGGAATAGTGCATCGGAGAGGAGATACTCGTATCCCAAAAGAATATCCTGACGTTTGCATAGAAACGTTACTCGATTTAGAAGGAGAAGTCATAGAACACATAGTATTTCATAGCGACGCAATTTCTGTGTTAATTAGTGAAAGTGAGGGAGCGAGGGTTGCAGTAAAGAAGGAATACTGCATCGGAAACGAGATAGTCGTAACCAAAAAGAAAATCCTGCCGTTTCAATAGAAACGTCACTCGATTTAGAAGGAGAAGTCATAGAATCCATAGTACTACATAGCGACGCAATTTCTGTGTTAATTCGTCAATGTGAGGGAGCGAGGGATGCAGTAAAGAAAGCATAGAGCATCGGAAAGGTGATACTCGTATCCCAAACGAAAATCCTGTCGTTTCCATAGAAACGTTATTCGATATAGAAGGAGCAGACATAGAACACATAATATTCCATAGCGTCGCAATTTCTGTGTTAATTCTTCAATGTGAGGGAGCCAGTGATGCAGTAAAGGAGGAATAGTGCATCGGAAAGGAGATACTCCTATCCAAAAAGAAAATCCAATCGTTTCCGTAGAAGCGTAACTCGATTTAGAAGGAGAAGTCATAGAACCCATAGTATTTCATAGCGACGCCATTTCTGTGTTAATTGGTCAGTGTGAGGGAGCGAGGGATGCAGTAAAGATGGAATAGTGCATCGGAAAGGAGATAGTCGTATACCGCAAGAAAATCCTGTCGTTTCAATAAAATCGTTACTCGATTTTGGAGGAGATGTCTTAGAACCAAAGGTATTTCATAGCGACGCAATGTCTGTGTTAATTTGCCTATGTCAGGGAGCGAGGGATGCAGTTAAGAGGGAATAGTACATCGGAAAGGAGATACACGTATCCCAATAGAAAATCCTGACGTTTCCATAGAAACGTTACTCGATTTAGAAGGAGAAGTCATAGAACTCATAGTATTTCATTGCGACGCAATTTCTGTGTTAATTCGTCAGTGTGAGGGAGCGAGGGATGCAGTAAAGAATGAATAGTGCGTCGGAATGGAGATAGTCATATCCCAAAAGAAAATCCTTTCGTTTCCATACAAACATTACTCGATTTAGAAGGAGAAGTCTTAGAACCCATAGTATTTCAAAGCGTCGCAATTTCTATTCTTATTGGTCAGTTTGAGGGAACGAGGGATGCAGTAAAGAAGGAATAGTGCATCTGAAAGGAGATACTCGTATCCCAAAGAAAATCTTGTCGTTTCCATAGAAACGTTACTCGTTTTAGAGGGAGAAGTCATAGAACCAATAGTATTTCATAGCGGCGTAATTTCATTGTTAATTCGTCAATATGTGGGAGTGAGATATGCAGTAAAGAAGGAATAGTGCATAGGAAAGGAGATACTAGTATGCAAAAAGAAAATCCTGTCGTTTATATAGAAACGTTACTCGATTTAGAAGGAGAAGTCATAGAACTCATAGTATTTCATTGCAACGCAATTTCTATGTTAATTCGTCAGTGTGAGGGAGCTAGTAATGCAGTAAAGAAGGAATAGTGCGTCGGAATGGAGATAGTCGTATCCCAAAAGAAAATCCTGTCGTTACCATAGAAACGTTACTCGATTTAGAAGGAGAAGTAACAGAACACATAGTATTTCATAGCGTCGCAATTTCTGTGTTAATTCGTCAATGTGAGGGAGCGAGAGACGCAGTACAGAAGGAATAGTGCATCGGAAAGGAGATAGTTGTATCCCGATACGAAATCCTGTCTTTTCCATTGAAACGTTACTCGATTTAGAAGGAGAAGTCATAGAACACATGGTATATCATAGCGACGCAATTTCTGTGTTAATTCGTGAAAGTGAGGGAGCGAGGGACGCAGTAAAGAAGGAATAGTGCATCGGAAAGGAGATACTCGTATCCCAAAAGAATATCCTGACGTTTGCTTAGAAACGTGACTCGATTTAGAAGGAGAAGTCATAGAACACATGGTATTTCATAGCGACGCAATTTCTGTGTTAATTCGTCAATGTGAGGGAGCGAGGGATGCAGTAAAGAAAGAATAGTGCATCGGAAAGGAGATACTCGTATCCCACAAGAAAATCCTGTCGTTTCCATAGAAACGTTACTCGATTTAGAAAGAGAAGTCATAGAACACATAGTATTCCATAGAGTCGCAAATCTGTGTTAACTCGTCAATGTGAGGGAGCCAGGGATGCAGTAAAGAAGGAATAGTGCATCGGAAGGGAGATACTCGTATCCCAAAAGAAAATCCTGTCGTTACGATAGAAACGTTACTCTATTTAGAGGGGGAAATCATAGAACCCATAGTTTTTCATTGCGACGCCATTTCTGTGTTAATTCGTCAATGTGAGGGAGCGAGGGATGCAGTAAAGAAGGAATAGTGCATCGGAAAGGAGATAGTCGAACCCCAAAAGAAAATCCAGTCGTCTCCATGGAAACGTTACTCGATTTAGAAGGAGTAGTCATAGAACCCATAGTAATTCCTAGAGACGCAATTTCTGTGTTAATTCGTCAATGTGAGGGAGCGAGGGATGAAGTAAAGAACTAATAGTGCATCGGTAAGGAGGTACTCGTATCATAAAAGAAAATCCTGTCGTTTCCATAGAAACGTTACTCGATTTAGAAGGAGAAGCCGTGGAACCCATAGCATTTAATAGCGACGCAATTTCTGTGTTAATTCGTCAATGTGAGGGAGCGAGAGATGCAGTAAAGAGGGAATACTGCACCGGAAAGGAGATACTTGTATCCCAATAGAAAATACTGTCGTTTCAATAGCAACGTTACTCGATTTAGAAAGAGAAGTTATAGAACCCATAGTATTTCATAGCGATGCAATCTCTGTGATAATTCGTCAATGTGAGGGTGCGAGGGATGCAATAGAGAAGGAATAGTGCATCGGAAAGGAGATACTCGAATCCGATTAGAAAATCTTGTCCTTTCCATTGAAACGTTACTCGATTTAGAAGGAGAAGTCATAGAACCCATAGTATTTAATGGCGACGCAATTTCTCTGCTTATTCGACAATGTGAGGGAGCGAGGGATGCAGTAAAGAACTAATAGTGCTTCGGAAAGGAGGTACTCGCATCATAAAAGAAAATCCTTTCGTTTCCACAGAAACGTTACTCGATTTAGAAGGAGAAGTTATAGAACATATAGTATTTCATAGCGACGCAACCTCTCTGTTAATTCGTCAATGTGAGGGAGCGAGGAATGCAGTGAAGAGGGAATACTGCACCGGAAAGGTGATACTTGTATCCCAATAGAAAATACTGTCGTTTCAATAGCAACGTTACTCGATTTAGAAAGAGAAGTTATAGAACCCATAGTATTTCATAGCGACGCAATCTCTGTGTTAATTCGTCAATGTGAGGGTGCGAGTGATGCAATAAAGAAGGAATAGTGCATCCGAAAGGAGATATTCGATTCCGA
>NW_025726711.1:0-50000 GCF_021461395.2 Schistocerca americana
TGGAATTGGGAGATAGGCATTTATTATTATAAATGTTCTTGGTTGATCGATGTGCTAATTGTAGTTTCAATGATACACCGCACTCAGGATCTCTCCAAAACGCATTCAGAGTATAGTTTATTATTCTACAGCGAGAGGATGTGCGGTTTGGTGTGTAAAAGTTTACAAGTGAGGTTATGAGCACATGTGGATAATTTACGTGGTGAAAGTAGATGTTTCTATTATACGGCGCATGAATCAAAATTTGAATCAACAAGAATTATTTAATTAATGAAAGGTAGATTAGCGGTTTCACAGCAGCTCACTTTATGGTGAAAATTAATGCGGTACTGGCAGTATATTCAGATAAGAATCTAGTTACCTTCAATGTTCTTTTAACACTTGCCCAGTGAATATGAGGAAGGAAGTAACAAAATATCTGGTGACAGTATTATATAGATTGAGTATATCTTGTAATAAAGAAAATCAACAATATTACAGCATCGTTTGATGCATTTGTACGAAGAATTCGTCGTAGAATAAATTAAAAATTTCTTAGTACCGGAACGTGTGGTGCAAGAGTGAAAATATTAAATTTTAAATTAGTGTTTAGGGCATCGTAAATAGCATCCACCATATCAAACACAAATTTTGAAACTGTACTTCTCAGAATGCAGTATAAGCCTGATGAGTGGAAAGATGTAATCGCCAGATATGAAACATCAATGTGTCACTTCTAGTTATACTGGAGCCAGGACTGCATTTAAAGTGATTATCGGATTTTTTTAATAGACCTCGAATCACACCTCTCCGGGTAGGAGCCTACTCGAAGTCTGTTCTGTTGAATTAATTTGAATTTGTGCAGACATACTGCACTTACCCGTAAATGACAGTCATTCAATAAACATTTGAAAGACACGCATAAAGTTTAGAATACAAAATACTCTGAACACCTACAACAGAGAAAAGTCAGGGTGTATACGCTCCGAGAAATACGGGAAAAACCTGGAATTTTTTCATCCGGGAAAAAACCGACAAAAACCAGGGAAATTTTTAGAATTCCGGGAATTTTTCATTGTTTTAGTCTTCAGTTTTGAATTTTATGTAATTTTAACTGGTAAGAACTGATAAACAGGAAAATGGTCAGAGGCTTTAGAGCGAAGACCGTGGAATACTTCGTACCAGTAAATTGCTACCGATGAACGTGACGTCACAATTGTTTACATTTGAGTTCGTTTGAGCAGTTGCCAGCGGGCACATGCGCATGCGCAGTTGAGTTGCCTATGGGCAGTACCTTTTCCTGCTTGAAGCGTGGCTGTTGGCTGTATCAGAAGCAGTAACAAAATGGTTCAAAGGGCTCTAAGCACTGTGGAATTTAACATCTGGGGTCATCAGTCCTAGACTTAGAACTACTTAAACCTAACTAACCTAAGGACATCACACACATCCATGCCCGAGGCAGGATTCGAACCTGCGACCGTAGCAGCAGCGCGGTTACGGACTGAAGCGCCTAGAACCGCTCGGTCACAGCACCGGCAGCCAGATGTTACCCGGAAAATTTTTTCTGGCGCGCCCAAGCTGGGTTAGTCTCCACATGAGCCGTGTTTACGGTTAGTGATTTTGCTGTTTTCTTCTCGTTTACAGTTCTAACGTCAAATGAAAACAAAACGGGTATCTGTGGCTGAGAGCTGCTAAGTGAATTAAAGTACAATCACGGAAGGCTAAGATATGTTGTTTGTTTCAGTTTTCTGATTTTACTGTATTGCCTTGTTTTTGGAAGTCCGGCATTAATTGCCTTGCAGAACGATGAAGTTATTTTTGTCGGTTTGCTAAATAAATGCCGCTTTTGTTAATCTTTTTCGCAGAAGCAGTCAATTTATTGGAAACGAAGTGTTTCATTCCACACTATTGGCTTTTATCAACTGTTCACTGGTTTAAAAGTGCACATTTTCATCATCTGGCATGTATGACATTAAGCCATAATAAAGAACCAAACATAAGATAATACAGTACTGGTCCTTCAAGCAAATTGCATTATGCCATAATAAAGAACCAAACATGAGATAATACTGGTATGCTAAGAAAATTGGTATCCTGAAAACCTGAAATCAGGTTCGTTCTACTTCATTGTGAATCTGGACATATGAATGTGCACTTTAAGCTGAATTGTGCATTTTAGTATGGTTTACGAAATTCCGATGCTTTAGTAACCTCCAATGTTCTATTTCTTTTATGACGTCGTGTAATATCTGTTAAATACACGAACATACGGGCTTCCTGCGTCCTCACAGCTGCCCACGAGCAGTAACGCCTGTTTTCCGGCGCTTTCTGGCAACTGCTGAAACGATTCTATTTCTCACAGGTCGCGCGAAAATATTGTGGTTCAAATGGCTCTGAGCACTAGGGGACTTAACACCTGAGGTCATCAGTCCCCTAGAACTTAGAACTACTTAAACCTAACTAACCTAAGGACATCACACCCATCCATGCCCGAGGCAGGTTTCAAACTTGCGACCGTAGCTGTCGCGCGGTTCCAGACTAAAGCACCTAGAACCGCTCGGCCACAACGGCCGGTGAAAATATTGGGAATGGTGCTTCGAAAAGCCTTACTTTAAAAGTAAATTTCCTTTTACGCAAGATGAATTATGTTACGCGTGAAAATGTGCAATGAAATGCTTAAATCAGCGAGCGTTTAACTCCGATTTAAAACTTAACGCATTGAGAACCAGCCACTTAGAACAACTTAAAGAGTCCAGAAGTCCAGACATTGTCATTATTTAAAATTTTACTGGTACATTTGTGTGATGTATCTTAAAGTGTAACACACGCAAAAAGACCAGTATCGTATGTGAAACCTTAGCTTTTCTTGTAGCTACAGTATGGTTGGTTGGTTGTTTTGGGGAAGGAGGCCAGACAGCGTGGTCATCGGTCTCATCGGATTAGGGAAGGATGGGGAAGGAAGTCGGCCGTGCCCTTTCAGAGGAACCATCCCGGCATTTGCCTGGAGTGATTTAGGGAAATCACGGAAAACCTAAATCAGGATGGCCGGACGCGGGATTGAACCGTCGTCCTTCCGAATGCGAGTCCAGTGTCTAGCTACAGTATGTACATTAATTTAAACCATTAACTTTTCCTATTTGTACGATCACGCCAGTTAACAGTGATGCTGCTATTGGCTGTCTACATCACGTGTCCTATGCTCTGAATGTCTGCTGTCATTGGCTGGCGAGATCACGTGACATGAGCTATGATTGGCTAACAAACGCGCATTTCAATCTCGATTTCAATGCTTCGGAAACTATACTTCCGTAATTCGAATAAGAAAATATGGAGCGTAAATGTTGCTGCACATCAGAGATCTTTCCAAAACTTATTTTACCGAGTGTTTTCGTTCTCTGAAGTCCCAGGAAGTTCAACGCTGGTGTATAAAACCTTTACCATTCAAAGGACTGATATTTTTACAGCTCCGAGGTAAAACCTTTACCATTCAAAGGACTGATATTTTTACAGCTCCGAGGTAAAACCTTTACCATTCGAAGGACTGATATTTTTACAGCTCTGAGGTAAAGTATACTCTCACCTATCATGGAACAAAGGGTAATTTTCACGTGGGAAAATGTGCTTTAACTGGGAAATCTGGGAAAAATCGGAAAATTTTTTGTTGTCTGCATATACATCCTGAAAGTAGAAATACACAGGTACACGCATTTGCAAAGAACGTTATTAAGGAGTAATAATGATTTGTAAACAGCTAATATCCACCTACCATAAACAAAACAGATCCAGCACTATAACTTAAAGCATGAGACACACCACCCTTGTCACTGGAACAAATTATATTTTGCCTACTTTTGGTTTCCAAAAAACCAGTGATTTCACTCCATAGGTTACGAGCGGCTATATCCCAAAGATATTTTTTATGTCCAGGATGTAACAAAACTCAGCCTTTGACTAAACACCAGTTATCCACAGTCCACGGTTCGTGTCGTGTCGGCCATTACGACCGAAAAAAAAACAGACGTGAATTTCATCGACAGTTATCCGAAGTCTGTGCGCTCGGGCAATGACACCGTGACCGCGCACGTAATGGCGTGCTGATTTGAAAAGATAGGCCGTTTCCGGCTGATTCGGTCGTCGGCGGAATCGACCGATATCGGGGCGACTGTGACCACGGCGTAAGTGAAGCCACGCAGGCCCTGAGAGTGAGCGAAAAAGCTGGAAAGCTGACGTAAGGGCCCACGTAAACGACCATTTTGTTAAACATCACTATGTTCGCATCACCTCTGTTCCCAAAACTACTGAAGATAGACGTTGACTGTGGATATTGTATCACAGACACAGTCCCTATGACTGAACAGAAGCCGGCCACTGTGGCCGCACGGTTCTAGGCGCTTCAGTCTGGTACTGCGCGACAGCTATAGTCGCAGGTTCGAATACTGCCTCGGGTGTGGGTGTGTGTGATGTCCTTAGATTAGTTAGGTTTAAGTAGTTCTACGTTCTAGGGGACTGATGATCTTAGCAGTTAAGTCCCATAGTGCTCAGAGCCATTTGAACCATTTTTGACTGAACAGAGATGTCACTAAACCCGCCCAAAGATGTAAACAACCATGCATGAGCAGCGCCTATTAGACGGAGGGAGTCCGACAGCCAATCAGTTCCAGTCATTCCACCAGGAAGGAAGCACACGGCTCGTGTTGTCTGTAGTTCAACCGTGCCTAGACGGTTAATACCACGGCTCGATCGCGTCGCATTTATACTTTGTGCCAGGAAGGGCTCTCAACAAGGGAAGTGTCCAGACGTCTCGGAGTGAGCCAAAGCGATGTTGTTCGGACACGGAGGAGACACAGAGAGAGAGGAACTGTCGATGACGTGCCTCGCTCAGGCCGCCCAAGGGCTGCTACTGCAATGGATGGCCGCTACCTACGGAACCCTGACAGCATCACCACTGTGTTGAATAATGCTTTTCGTGCAGTCACAGAACGTCGTGTTACGACTCTAACTGTGCACAATAGGCTGCATGATGCGCAACTTCACTCCCGACGTCCATGGCGAAGTCCGTCTTTGCAACCACGACACCATGCAGCGCGGTACAGGTGGGATCAACAACATGCCGAATGGACCGCTCAGGATTGCCATCACGTTCTCATCACCGATGAGTGCCGCATATGCCTTCAACCAGACAATCGTCGGAGACGTGTTTGGATGCAACCCCTTCAGGCTGAACGCCTTAGACACACTGTCCAGCGAGTGCAGCAAGGTGGGGGTTCCCTGCTATTTTGGGGTGGCGTTATGTGGGACCCACGTACGCCGCTGGTGGTCATGGAAGGCGCCGTAACAGCTGAACAATACGTGAATGCCATCCTCCTGCCGATAGTGCAACCGCATCGGCAGCATATTGGCGAGGCATTCGTCTTCCTGGACGACAATTCGCGCCCCCATCGTGCACATCTTGTGAATGACTTTCTTCAGGATAACGACATCGCTCGACCAGAGTGGTCAACATGTTCTCCAGACATGAATATCGAACATGCCTGGGATAGACTGAAAAGGGCTGTTAATGGACGACGTGACCCACCAACCACACTGAGGGATCTACGGCGAATCGCCGTTAAGGAGTGGAACAATCTGGACCAACGGTGCCTTGATGAACTTGTGGACAGTATGCCACGACGAATACCGGCATGCATCAATGCAATAGGACGTGCTACTGGGTATTTGAGGTACCGGTGTGTACAGCAATGTAGACGACCACCTCTCCAAGGTCTCGCTGTATGGTGGTACAACACGCAATGTGTGTTCTTCATGAGCAGTAAAAAGGGCGGAAATGCTGTTTATGTTGATCTCTGTTCCAATTTTCTGTACAGGTCCAAAACTCTCGGTACTTAGGTGATGCAAAACTGTTTTTGATGCGTATATTTCGCCGTTGTCGGTGATGCAAAACTGTTTTTGATGCGTATATTTCGCCGTGTTCGGTGAAGCTTGGCATGTTTGTCAAGTTTAGATCGTGCTTAACGTGTGTGCGAGAAATTCTGATTGGCGGAAAATTTGACAAGATGGCGGACGTTGGTTGTGTCGATGATACGCAGCGCATGTTTAGTGAAAATTGCTTTATTACGATTTATCACACTGTATTGTGAGTTTCCACAACTGTGGAATATACGATCGAGGACAAAAACAAAATAGCACTGACAATTATCAAAATGATAGAGGTATCACATCTTTCCCAGCCATATACTAGGTAGCAAGGGTTTATGAACAAAATCGATGTTTTACGTATAACATACAAGAGTGAGTGCCATGACATAAAATAAATCGAAGTCCTTCGGTTCTTCCGCGTCAGAGGACAAAGTAGAAGAGAATAATTTTGCGCGTACAATACTTGGCGCTTTTTTTGTCTTTTTTTTCAGTGTGAGGACGAAGTTACTAACGGGTCACTGTCGTTTACGGCTTTTCGTGTGTGTGTATTTCTCTCTCATTTTTAACCATTCCCTGTACCAGGGTCTCGTTCTTTAAACATTGTTCCAGAGTCCTGTTACAAATACTGTATCTGCACTTTCAGCCATTCCCGCAAGTGCCAAAATGCAGAATACACAAAAAAGCGTCTGCTTCAAAAGTAAGGTTAAATTGACAAACTTTCTTGGCACGTGTATAGGCTTGTTTGACACGTGCGTGGCTAGATAAGAGCGAATGTGACGCACGAATTTCCTCTTTTACGCTGCGCGTAACGAGTTTTTGAGAGTTTTATTGCCCATTCGAAGAAAGCTGATTTCGTCATCGGGTTCTGATAATAATAGGCCCGTTTAGCTGGTTTTGATGTGTAAATCTCTCATTTTAAGCCATTTCCTGAACCAGTGACCTTCTTCTTCTTTCTTTCTTTCTTCTTCTTCTTCTTCTTTTTCTTCAAACATAGCACCAACGTCAATACCAGGATGGCTTTGTCTGCATTTATCGCTATTCTCATTACTGTCAAAATGGCAGAATTTTATACGAGGGCTGTTCAAAAATTAAGGTGACTTTTCAAATTGCGCGGACAACGTACATCCGGTTATCGATCTTTTTGTTTTGTTATGTTGGTACACACGTCCCGAACATACGTTCACAGTTTCAAGTTTGTTTTTGACAGATAGAAAGGTTAGACGTGTTTTAGTGTGCTCGACTATTTCCGATTATTACAAAAAATGGAGCAAAGAATTTGTATAATCAATTTTTTTATGAAAAATGGAATCAAGTGGTCTTAAAAACTTCAGATGTTGACAGTGGCATACGGTGAGTCTGCTCTAAGTGAAAAAAAAGTTTACAAGTGGTACAAGCTTTTCCAAGATAGCCGAGATGCCACTGACGAACCTCGCTCTGGCCACCTCAGCACATCAACAACAGATGATAACGTCGAAGCTGTGAAGAAAATTGTTTTGGAAGATAGTCGAATTACCGTAAGACAAGCTGCTGAGGATGTTGGCACATCGGTCGGCTCGTGTCATGCAGTTGTTTTTTGGATATTTTGGGCATGAGACAAGTGTTAACGAAGTTTGTTTCGAAACTTCTCAATTTTGTTCAGAAAAACCGTCGTTTGAGCATCGTTCAGGAGCTCTTGACTTGCGATAATGATGATCCTGATTTGCTGAAATGGGTCATACCTGGTGACGAAACATGGGTTTACTGTTGTGACGTCGAAACCAAAGCCCAGTCGTCCCAATGGAAAAGCATCCCGGAGAGGCAAGGCCGAACAAAGCACGCTAAGTCCGATCAAATGTCAAAGTTCTGCTGCTCACTGTTTTCTTTTTTTTCCAATCACAGTGGCGTAGTGCATCGTGAATTTTTGCCTCAAGATCGCACGGTCAATGGGTATTACCTTGACGTCCGGAACTGACGAAAAACAATTCACCGCTTTTGCACCACGATAGTGCACCTGTTCATTCATCGTTGCTTCTGGGAGATTTTTTGGCCAAAAACAACACGACAGTCATTCCTCAGCCACGATATTCACCGGATTTGGTTCCCTGCGACCTTTTTCCTGTTCCCAAAACTGAAGAGACCTATAAAAGGACGAAGATTTTCAACGATTGAGGAAATAAAAACTGCACTGCTGGAAGTACTCAAGGCTGTACCAAAAAGTTCTTATGAGAAGTGCTTCGAGGATTGGAAGAAGCGCTGCCACAAGTGTATTGTATCAAAGGGGATTACTCTGAAGGGGACAGCATGAATACTGATGAATAAATAAGTGTTTTTTCATAAAAATATAAAGTCGCCTTACTTTTTGAACACACCTCGTCTGTCGGTATCGCACTTTCAGGCACTGTAGCTCAACAAACCTAGAAAAACAGGACTATCTTGGATAGATCTATAACGCACTGTAGCACCGAAACCGCATATTTGCGTGGTAAGCATGTATAAATACGAAATCCACCAAATACAGCACTACCTATCTGGTCTATGCGGGACTATAACTTCGGAAAATGTGAAAGTGAGATTGCGCTGTACGGTGTGCTTTTGTTCTACAGTCTGGGCAGAGGACACGTCATAGCTTCAACCAATCAGAACATAGAATGAGAGTACATTACACTTATGTAATCAGCCAATCATATCATCTCATTCTCAACGCGCGTACACACAATCGACGAAAAAAATTGTTAAAACTGAAACACAAATAAAGTGGATAGTCCAGTGTACTGTACAAAACGTACAGTACCTAGCAAAATGCTGCTGTAACATACCTGTAATGTCGAGGAAACTGAAGGCGTCGGTTTCCCCAAAAAGGCAGTGAGTTGTAGTCGCGACTTGTGCTTGCAACATTCTTCAAAAGACTTCCTGTATCTTAATTCCGCTGGAAGGGTAAATTGTACCCGCTTCAACAAAAAAGTGATGTAATATTTATTTTTGGTTATGTACTCGACAGAACATACACTCAGCTAGGTAACCCTGGAAATATTTGGTCTCTCTGTCGTTTTGTGGAATGGCACCTCTGGAGTCCCACTTCATTCTCTCCACGTTCTGTGTGTGGACGGAACGCTCTTACGTATCTGTAAGGTTCAGACTATGGTTCACTCTGACCTGCTGAAAACCTACAGTGCCGACTAGAGTGTTGTATTAACTGAAGCAGTCACTAACGATCGTCGTTCCAGAGAGGATCTTTCCTTTTATTATTTTGAACCACTCTTACTTCATCAGAAATTCAGTGGGCTCAAGGAAGCGTTTTTTAGCTCGGCCCTCCCTGAATTCCACCGACAGTTTCCTGAGATTTCACGGCCATTGGTGAGTCCTTTTTCGAAATTTCACTGCGCCAAGTCACAACCAGACTGTTGTATTCTAACTGTACGTAGACCTCTGGCTACACGCTACAGATCAGTCTGTCACCAAAGCCAGATTTTTGCTGCCGATTCAAGCTGTGATCATATGCCCCGGCTTAACAATAGTACAGGAAATCGCGAGAAATTCGGAAAATACAGCCAAAAAGAGCTTAATCGCGCCCCTGCAAATCGCGACCTATTCGTAGAACAGCAAAGTACGTGTAACAACAAAAAATACCAATGTCACAGCTTCACTGCCAGTAATGTAACCCAAGATCACTGAACCCTCCTAGAATTGACGACTGCAGTTGGCACCAACGTGGTTCCAGTCAACACTCTTAGCAGTACGATCGTCAGTATACGGTGTAAAACAGGACATTTTGTATGTAACAAACCGATGGAGACCTTATAATTGTAACTAATTAGTGCGTAAACTATAAATTATGAGTTCCTTCGAATAAAATAAGAATAGTAAAATTTAAGATGGTTAGTAGTAATGTCCGTCGAGCGGTCTAAGGCGCTACAGTCATGGACTGTTCGGCTGGTCCCGGCGGAGGTTCGAGTCCTCCCTCGGGCATGGGTGTGTGTGTTTGTCCTTAGGATAATTTAGGTTAAGTAGTGTGTAAGCTGAGGGACTGATGACCTTAGCAGTTAAGCCCCAAAAGATTTCACACACATTTGAACGTTTTAGTAATGTCAGTGTCATGTGTCCCACCCCACCCCCCCCCCCCCCCCCCTCGTCACCGTCCCCCTTTAATGTTCTAGGATTAAGTTCTGTTATTATGTCCAAGCCGTGACACACCCTCGGGAATCGCGAAATCAAAATCATTATACAGGGTGCGTCAAAAAACTGTATACACACTTTGAAGCGTCATAGAAAATTTATTTCCCGGCCTACAATGTTAAATTTCTGAAAACGTAAAGTCCAATTGGAAAAATAAATGTACTTTTGCAAATGTGATTAATGTTCAAACTAGTGGCCTTCAGCATCAATACATTTCTGAGTACGTGTCACCACTGACTCCGTACATTGTAGCAAAGTGTGCAGAGAGATTTCTGCGCACACCGCCTGAATCTCATTCCAAAGTGTGTCCAGGTTACTTGGTTTACGTTTGTACACCTCATCTTTTACTGTGTCCCGTAAGAAGGAATCCAGCGGCGTGAGGTGTGGAGAGCGTGCAGGAAACTGGATTGGTCCCCTGCGTCCTATCCACTGGCCTGGCACATCGTGATCCAGGTATGCTCGTACGTCCCTATGATAGTGCGGCGGGGCGCCATCTTGTTGGAAATAAAACTCATCATTACCGTATAATGCACGAATGGCAGGGAACATGGAGTCAGCAAGCATTGTTAGGTACGTTTCTCCAGTAACAGTACCTTCAAAGTGGAAAGGCCCAATGAGTCCCCTTGCAGACAAACCACACCACACATTTACACCAGGCAAATTCACAGCCTTTTCAACTGTAATGTGACGATTATCTTCAGCCCAGTACACGCAACTGTGGCTATTGACAGCTCCATTGAGTTTGTATTGGACTTCATCCGACCAAATTATGCTACCCATAAATCCCGGTTCACGTCTCACCATCTCCTGAACCCATCACAAAATTCTAACCTTCTATCTGGATCGTCGTCACTTAGCTGTTGCAGCAGCCTCGGAATGTACACACGAAACTTGCCTTTCTTCAGAATGCGTTGCACACTACCAGCACTTACATTACTCTCACGTGCCACTTGCCTCGAAGAGTTTTGAGGTGAACGCTGAAACAGTTGCGAGACCGCAGTTGTGGGGAATCATCACTTGTAGCTGTACGAGGTCGCCCTGATCCACCTTTATGCACATCACACACTGTTCCACGAATTTCGAATTTCTCTCGTAGACGTGTAATTGTTAACCTTGGAGGTGGTTCTGTACCATAGTCACTTCTCCACTGTCTTCGAACCGCAGCTACATTCTCAAACTTCCAGTACCACTTAATTATCTACTTCCGCGCTTCGAAGCTCAAACGCACGTCCGCCATGTTGCAGCTAGTTCCTTGCCACTGCTGCCACCTGTTGAAGAAACATAACATTACTTTCTCACATATATTAAACCTTGTAGAACGGGAAATAAATTCACTATAACAGTTCAAAGTGTGTATACATTTTGTTGACGCACCCTGTATATTCGGGATGGGAAAGATTTCTACATACAAGAGTAGCAATGTGATTGCTTCATTGGTGACCGTTTCACATGTCGTCTTATACATTTTTTTGACGCACCCTGTATATTCGGGATGAAAAAGATTTCTACATACAAGAGTAGCAATGTGATTGCTTCGTTGGTGACCGTTTAACATGTCTTCTTACGTCCCAGGCTAAACACATGACGGAAAAAAGCGGAACCAAAATTATATAAGAAGCCATAGCTCTAGTTATTTCTGTAGCTGCTGTATGTGTATTAATTTGTGTGTGCGGGCGAGACGAAACAGTCACTTTGCCATTGCCTGGTCGGTTCACGTCTTCTGTGCTCGCTGTAATTGGCCAACTGGATCACGTGTCCTGTGCTCAGATTGCGTCAACAAAGCCACATCGTCCAGGCAATCTAGACGCCACGCTTTGCGATGCTGTTGTGCCGTACTGATGGATTTACTTGCTCATCGCGCAAATGTGCGGTTTCAGCGCTGCAGCGCATTGAAGGCCAATCCGAGAGACGTCATTGTCTTTTCGGCGTGTTGTGCTACAATGCCTCAAAATCCGATACGGGCTTGCTTGGCAAATCCGTAGTCAGATAACGATTTTGTCAAACACATTTGATCGTTTGCGGGGGCCTTAGCCGCGACATTCTGGTCTTGCACTCGACTGAAAAAACCGACCGAAAGAAAAAATCGACGGGTAAAATATTCAAATGTGTGTGAAATCTTATGGGACTCAACTGCTAAGGTCATCAGTCCCCAAGCTTACACACTACTTAAGCTAAATTATCCTAAGGACAAACACACACACGCCCATGCCCGAGGGAGGACCCGAATCTCCGCCGGGACCAGCTGCACAGTCCATGACTGCAGCGCCTCGACCGATCGGCTAATCCAGCGCGGCCGACTGGCAAAGTGGTGGTTAAAACCAGTAGATTGTCCCATCACGAATTCCATAATGTTTGAAGTGAAGTGCGGTGTCATACCTTACGTAAATGGTGCCTAGGGTGTTTTGTTTGTATGTTTCAATTCTAGTTGTTGTTTATAATATGTTGTCACCGATATTTCCTGGCAGATCTAAACTGTGGATCAAGTCGTGACTGCAACCTGGGACCTCCACTTTCTTCGAGCAGGTGTTGTGCTTGCTGAGCTATCCGAGCGTGACTCGCGACTCGCGACTTGCCTTCACAGCTTCAGTTCCGGTAGTAGCTCTTTACCTGTGTACCTCGTGTTGTTCATTTCGTGTGGGTGGTGGCTCAGATTAGTACGTTTACTGTGGTAGAGTCACCAAAGTATCCCCAATAGCTGACAGCACTGTTGGCAGCTTTCAGTTGTAGAGTGCCAACAGGTGCAGGTGAGACAATAATCGACTACAGAGGTGTGGCGTCGTTGGCGGGGAGAGGTAGCCTATAGGGAACGCGTTAAGTGACTGCTCGAAGTACCAGGTGATCAAAAAGTCGGTATAAATTTGAAACTTAATAAACCACGGAATAATGTAGATAGAGAGGTAAAAATTGACACACATGCTTGGAATGACATGGGGTTTCATTAGAACAAAAAAAAAACGAAGTTCACAAAATGTCCGACAGATGGCGCTGGACAGCGAAACGTCAGTGACTGCGCATGACAATCGTGTATAAAAGGAGCTGTAATGAGAGTCTGAGAATCTGATGCGCCAGCAGTCGCAGCATGTTGACGTTACCTGAAAAGGCACTTTTAGTGAAGCTGTATTATCAGAACCGGGAATGTGCTAGTTCAGCGTTACGATCCTATCGCCATAGGAAGGGGATTCGAACGGGCACCTGTTACCTGGCGATTTAGTGAAGCGGAGGGCATTTGCGGTGTGGGCGTTTCAAAAGATGCCGGAAGATGACGATTGGTTGAGTTACTAAAATGTAGACTTTCACGGCCGGAAATATCATGTCCAGTATAATTATTCGTTTAGAGGAGACGCAAGTACTAGCGGCCACAAGCGGGTATTACGAAAGGCTCTACAGGGAGGCAATCGAAATCGCTAAACACCCAAATAATTTCAACCGAAAGGAGGAGGGCGTGAAATTAAACGGTATATGGATGCCGGTGTTGAGGAAGATGTGTACCACCCGTCCACTACTGGGTGATGGCAACGGCGACGGACAGCGGCCAATTGCACTGACGTTTCCAAAACACGTGACGTCACGCCGCGGCGCGGGAGCGCGCGGACACGGAATTTAGCGGCAGTCAGTAGCGAGCCAGCGGGTGTGTTGGACCTTCCATCGAGCTACGGACCAAAAATGGTTCAGATGGCTCTGAGCACTGTGGGACTTAACATCTGTGGTCATCAGTCCCCTAGAACTTAGAACTACTTAAACCTAACTAACCTAAGGACATCACACACATCCAAGCCCGAGGCAGGATTCGAACCTGCGACCGTAGCGGTCACGGGGTTCCAGACTGAAGCGCCTAGAACCGCACGGCCACACCGGCCGGCCAGCTACGGACCCCCTTGAAGATGTCTCCCGCAGTCGGAGACGAAACGTTGGGAATCGACACAGAATTCATCAACCGACCACGGCATAACATCCCGGATAATTATAATGGACATGATTGGTTGAGTAACGTGTTGTGGACCGACGAAGCTCATTTCACGCTCCGAGGGTCTGTCAATGCCCACAACTGCAGAATTTGGGCTACCGAAAATCCTAGAACTGTCGTGGAAACTCCACTGCACGACGAGAAAGTCACGGTATGGGTTGGATTTACCACATCTAACATTATCGGGCTTTTTTTCTTCGAGGATATGCGTGATTCTGGTTTTGAAACTGCTACCGTGACGGGTGAGAGGTACGCCGATATGTTACAGAATCGCATCATCCCCAGCCTGGCTGATAAACACCTGAAGAACGTACGATGTTTATACAGGATGGCGCTCCACCCCATATTGCTAGACGCGTGAAAGATCTCTTGCGCGCGTGGTTTGGTGATGATCGTGTGCTTAGCCGCCACTTTCGTCATGCTTGGCCTCCCAGGTCCCCAGACCTCAGTCCGTGCGATTATTGGCTTTGGGGTTACCCGAAGTCGCAAGTGTGTCGTGATCGACCGACATCTCTAGGGATGCTGAAAGACAACATCCGACGCCAATGCCTCACCATAAATCCAGACATGCTTTACAGTGCTGTTCACAACTTTATTGCCGGCCGAAGTGGCCGTGCGGTTAAAGGCGCTGCAGTCTGGAACCGCAAGACCGCTACGGTCGCAGGTTCGAATCCTGCCTCGGGCATGGATGTTTGTGATGTCCTTAGGTTAGTTAGGTTTAACTAGTTCTAAGTTCTAGGGGACTAATGACCTCAGCAGTTGAGTCCCATAGTGCTCAGAGCCATTTTTTGAACAACTTTATTCCTCGACTACAGCTATTGTTGAGGAATGATGGTGAACATATTGACCATTTCCTACAAAGAACATCATCTTTGCTTTGTCTTATTTTGTTATGCTAATTATTGCTATTCTGATCAGATGAAACGCCATCTGTCGGAAATTTTTTGAACTTTTGTATTTTTTTGGTTCTAATAAAACCCCATGGCATTCCAAGCATGTGTGTCAATTTGTACCTCCCTATCTACATTATTCCGTGATTTATTCAGTTTCAAATTTATTATAGACTTTTTGATCACCCGGTAGATGCGCGAAGCAGCTGAGGCGAGCTCTTAGTAGCTGTAGAGCCAAAACATTATGACCACCTGCTTAATAGCGTGTTTGTCTGTCTGTGGAATGCAGTACATCACTGATTCTGCGTGCCAGGGTCCGACAGCTTATTGGTAGGTTTGTGGCTGTAGATGTTCATGCACAGGTCACGTGATTCGCACAAATAATGGGCTGCAGATTTGTGTGCGCGGTGGTGGTGCCTAATAGTGACAAAAATACGTAGGATTTCCATCACGCGAATTTGGTCAGCGAGACATTAATGTGAGCTATAATGCTCCTCAAATTCCTGTTCCACGGTTCTGGCTCCGAGATGCGGACAACTATACTGCAGAAAGATAACACCGCCATTGGGGAAGACATCTAGCGTGAAGGGATGCAGGTGGTTTGCATTTGTCAGAGTGCCTTTGATTACTGCCACAGGTGCTGAGCAGATGCGGGAGAATGTCTCCCAGAGCATAACGCTGGTCCTACCAGCCCGCGTCCGTGGTGCGCTGCACATTCTGAGCCGCCGTTCACCTCGATGGCGGCATTTGTGGACATGACCATTGTTTACCAAAAATGTGATTCACCCGAAGAGCTGATACGTTTCATCGATCGTCAGTCGAACCCCGACGGTCCCGCGGCCACTGCACATGTGCACTACTGGCCTTTAAAATAGCTACACCACGAAGATGACGTGCTACAGACGCGAAATTTAACCGACAGGAAGAAGATGCTGTGATATGCAAATGATGAGCTTTGCAGAGCATTCACACAAGGTTGGCGCCGGTGGCGACACCTACAACGAGCTGGCATGAAGAAAGTTTCCAACCAATTTCTCATACACAAACAGCAGTTGACCGGCGTTGCCTGGTGAAACGTTGTTGTGATGCCTCGAGTAAGGAGGAGAAATGCGTACCATCACGTTTCCGACTTTGATAAAGGTCGGATTGTAGCCTATCGCGATTGTGGTTTATCGTATCACGACATTGCTGCTCGCATTGGTCGAGATCCGATCACTGTTAGCAGAATAAGGAATCGGTGGGTTCAGGAGGGTAATACAGAACGCCGTGATAGATCCCAACGGCCTCGTATCACTAGCAGTCGAGATGACAGGCATCTTATCCACATGGCTGTAACGGATCGTGCAGCCACGTCTCGATCCCTGAGTCAACAGTTGGGGAAGTTTGGAAGACAACAACCATATGCACGAACAGTTCCACGACGTTTGCAGCAGGATGGACTATCAGCTCGGAGACCGTGGCTGCAGTTACCCTTGACGTTGCATCACAGACAGGAGCGCCTGCGATGGTGTACTCGACGACGAACCTGGGTGCACGAATGGCAAAACGTCATTTTTTCGGATGGATCCAGGTTCTGTTTACAGCATCATGATGGTCGCATCCGTGTTTGGCGACATTGCAGTGAACGCACATTGGAAGCATGTATTCGTCATCGCCATACTGGCGTATCACCCGGCGTGATGGTATGGGGTGCCATTGGTTACACGTCTCGGTCACCTCTTGTTCGGATTGACGGCACTTTGAACAGTGGACATTACATTTCAGATGTGTTACGACCCGTGGCTCTACCCTCCATTCGATCCCTGCGAAACCCTACATTTCAGCAGGATAATGCACGACCGCATGTAGCAGGTCCTGTACGGGCCTTTCTGGATACAAAAAATGTTCAACTGCTGCCCTGGCCAGCACATTCTCCAGATCTCTCACCTATTGAAAACGTGTGGTCAATGGTGGCCGAGCAAGTGGCTCATCACAATATGCCAGTCACTACTCTTAATGAACTGAACTGTATCGTGTTGAAGCTGCATGGGCACCTGTACCTGTACACGCTATTCAAGCTGTGTTTCACTCAATGCCCAGGCGTATCAATGCCGTTATTACGGCCAGAAGTGGTTCTTCTGGGTATTGATTTCTCAGGATCTATGCACCGAAATTGCGTGAAAATGTAATCACATCTCAGTTCTAGTATAATAAATTTGTCCAATGAATACCAGTTTATCATATGTATTTCTTCTTGGTGTAGCAATTTTAATGGCCAGTAGTGTAATTGACAATGTTGTCGGGTTAAAGTGCGAACACGTACGGATGGTCTGCTGCGTAACATCGTGATCGATAATGTACGATGAAACACTCGTGTGTGCACCGACATTGTGCTCGTTTGGCCGAGACGCCACAGCTCACCACCTATCCTGCCCAAGTTCTCTGATGAGTAGTGGATGTCCAACCGTTTAGTGCCTAGTGCTAGTTTCACTGTCCTTCTACCTCTTTCTGTAGATGCACGAGACAGTGGCGTGTAAACATTTGATCAGCTTATCCATTTTCGAGATACTCTTTCACAGGCACTGCATAGTAGTAATCTACCCTTTATCAGAGTCACTTATCTGAATGGCTTTCCCCATTTGCAACCCGTATCTTCTCTACGTGTCTGCCCCACTTGTATACTTTTGTTACCACATCGTATGCCCACAACGCCACCAGGCAGCAACGGATGTCGCGGTGGTCAGTGGTCGTAATCGTTTGACTTGTAAGTGTTGTAGGAACAGTGGAGGTGACAATCCGTTGGCAGCAATGATCTCATGGACGGGGTTGCCGTGACGAACTGTGCTGTAATGTAGCGGAGGTCTGGGTTATGTCGGAAGCGAACCTGTCGAATGTCTCGCCAGAAAATTCTGTTTCTGTTAAATAATATAATAATAATAATAATATCACATCACAGCCAAGGCAGATTAAGCGTGGAATATATCAAGCAAACGCATTAAGTCCTTTCTGGTTCTGCCTTGCTCTGAACCCACTATCCAACATGCTAAATAATACAAATTATGGATATAATATTACTAGAACATACCAACACAAAATCATACATTTGCTATACATGGATGATCTAAAACTACTGGCAGCAACAAATCAACAACTCAACCAATTACTAAAGATAACAGAAGTATTCAGCAATGATATAAATATGGCTTTCGGAACAGATAAATGTAAGAAAAATAGCATAGTCAAGGGAAAACACACTAAACAAGAAGATTACTTATTGGATAACCACAGTGACTGCATAGAAGTGATGGAAAAAACAGATGCCTATAAATATCTAAGATACAGGCAAAAAATAGGAATAGATAATACAAATATTAAAGAAGAACTAAAAGAAAAATATAGACAAAGACTAACAAAAATACTGAAAACAGAATTGACAGCAAGAAACAAGACAAAAGCTATAAATACTTATGCTATACCAATATCTACCTACTCATTAGCAGTAGTGAAATGGAGTAACACAGACCTAGAAGCACTCAATACACTTACACGATCACAATGCCACAAATATAGAATACAGCACATACATTCAGCAACAGAAAGATTCACATTAAGCAGAACGAAAGGAGGAAGGGGATTTATCGACATAATAAACCTACATTATGGACAGGTAGACAATTTAAGAAAATTCTTTATAGAACGAGCAGAAACTAGCAACATACACAAAGCAATCACTCATATAAATACATCAGCTACACCTTTGCAATTTCATAACCACTTCTACAATCCTTTAGATCACATAACATCAACAGATACAAAGAAAGTAAATTGGAAAAATAAAACACTATATGGCAAGCACCTGTATCATCTAACACAGCCACACATTGATCAAGACGCATCCGACACTTGACTAAGAAAAGGCAATATATACAGTGAGATGGAAGGATTCATGATTGCAATACAGGGTCAAACAATAAACACCAGATATTACAGCAAGCATATATTAGAGATCCCAATACCACAACAGATAAATGCAGACTTTGCAAACAACAAATAGAAACAGTAGATCACATCACAAGTGGATGTACAATACTAGCAAATATAGAATACACCAGAAGACATGACAATGTAGCAAAAATAATACATCAACAACTTGCCATACAACATAAACTAATAAAACAACACATTCCCACATACAAGTATGCACCACAAAATGTACTGGTGAATGATGAATACAAATTATACTGGAGCAGAACCATTATAACAGATAAAACAACACCACATAACAAACCTGACATCATACTCACCAATAAAAAGAAGAAATTAACACAACTAATCGAAATATCCATACTCAATACAACAAATATACAGAAGAAAACAGGAGAAAAAATTGAAAATTAGATCCAACTGGCTGGGGAAGTCAAGGACATGTGGCATCAGGATAAAGTTGACATTATACCAATTATACATCAACTACAGGAGTCATACCACACAATATCCACCAGTACATCAACGCAATACAGCTGCATCCAAACTTATATATAGAACTACAGAAATCTGTAATTATTGATGTTCAATTACCCGAACATTCCTAAATGCAATGTAACATATACCGTACAGTTAAAAGGAAGTCACGCTTGATCGAGGTCCGTGTCACTTTCCATTTTTAACCAGATATAACATCTGAGAAAGGAAAGAAATAATAACAGCTTTATTCAACATCGAATGGTACACTGCACACGTACAAAGAAACAGTAATGATTAAAGTTATTTGTACAATACACAAGACACATTCTTCTGAATACGTCATTAATTTACAACAAAATTACAATAAGATATTCACTGATTTCTATTCACACAATTTCGCGAAGCATTTGTTGTTCTTCATGTAAGTAAGTATGGTACTCTTCTGATGTGTAGAAAGGGTGTTTTACTAAAAGTTTCTTAAGCTGGTGTTTCAATTTAACTGTAGGAAGAGCCATGACTGCACTAGGCAGTGCATTAGCCAATTTTATACCTGCGCACTGAGGCCCCTTTTTGTAAAGTGCTGTTCTGTGGGTGCCAATGTAAAAACTTTATTTCTAGTATTGTACTGGTCGAAATCTGAATAAGTGTTCGGGTGCAGTCTTTTCAGAAGCAATATGGCTTTTAGAATGTATGTGTTTACAACACTTAACACCTCAGTTTTTGGAAACAAGTTGCGACAAGATTTCCTATATTTTGCTCCACAGATTATTCTCACACCCCTTTTTTGAAGAATGAGTTTGGTTGTTGCCCCCCAAATTTCAATACTGTAGTTCAAGTGAGAGGAGAAAAGAGCACGGTATGCAGTCCATAGGACTACAGTGTCTCTACAGAACTTGCTAATAGTACTGATTGCAAATATATTTTTTGACAACTTAGTTGTTAGGGAGTCAATATGTGTGTCCCATTTCAGGTTGCTTTGGATTGTTACGCCAAGGAATTTTGCACTAGACTCTTTCTTTACCAATTCGTTGACAATGTATAATTTAATTTCATTATTCAAACTACTTTTGTTAAACTCCATCAAACATGTTTTACTGGTGCTTACATTTAAGTGGCTTTCATTAAAAAACTGAACAATTTCTTTGGTCACATTATTACATTTGGCCTCTAGTTCATTACACAACTCCTTTTTACACACAATGGACGTGTCATCGGCATACAAAACAATTTTTGAATTTATAGTACAGTATTTAATATCATTTACATAGATAAAGAACAGAAGGGGGCCCAACACTGAGCCCTGGGGCACGCCATATTTTATGCAAGCGATCTCTGATTTGTAGACACCACTTTCCGTTTTAAGCAGAACAAACTGTTTTCTAATGCTCACATAACACTTTATTAGGTCATAAGCAGCGCCTCTAATGCCCATGTTCCATAGCTTGTCTAATAGGATGTCAACATTGACACAATCAAAGGCTTTTTCTAGGTCTAGGTATGAAATTTGTAGTGACAGACTGACCAGTAGTGTAACCTGAGCCCTAAGTTAGATTGGAAGATGATAGTCTGATTGTGCGTTGGCAAAGCCAATGAATGTGATGGCTTTCTTTTTGTATAGGCTACTGTATAGTGCATTCCAGAGTTAAATTTATGTCGCTGGTGAAGACACTATTTTCTTACAGTGGCTATATTTTCAGATTTTCAGTACATCTACATCTACACCCATACTCCGCAAGCCACCTGACGGTGTGTGGCGGAGGGTACCTTGAGCACCTCTATCGGTTCTCCCTTCTATTCCAGTCCCGTATTCGCGGAAAGAAAGATTGTCGGTATGCCTCTGTGTGGGCTCTAATCTCTCTCATTTTCTCCTCACGGTCTCTTCGCGAGATATACGTTGGGGGGAACAATGTACTGCTTGACTCCTCGATGAAGGTATGTTCTCGAAACTTCAACAAAAACCCGTACCGAGCTACTGAGCGTCTCTCTTGCAGAGTCTTCCACTGGAGTTTATCCATCATCTCCGTAACGTTTCCGCAATCACTAAATGATCCTGTAACGAGGTGTGCTGCTTTCCGTTGGATCTTCTCTCTCTCTTCTATCAACCCTATCTGGTTCGGATCCCACAATGTTGAGCAATATTCAAGCAGTGGACAAACAAGTTTACTGTAACCTACTTCCTTTGTTTTCGGACTGCATTTCCTTAGAATTCTTCATGTGAATGTCAGTCTGGCATCTGCTTTACCAACGATCAATTTTATATGATCATTCCATTTTAGATCACTGCTAATGCCTATTCCCAGAAAATTTATGGAATTAACTGCTTCCATTTGCCGACCTGCTATATTGTATCTAAATGATAAAGGATATTTCTTCCTATGTATTCGCAGCACATTACACTTGTCTACATTGAGATTCAGTTGCCATTCCCTGCACCATGTGTCAATTCATTGCAGATCCTCCTGCATTTCAGTACAATTTTCCTTTGTTACAACCTCTCGATGTACCACAGCATCATCCGCAAAAAGCCTCGGTGAACTTCCGATGTTATCCACAAGGTCATTTATATATATTGTGAATAGCAATGGTGCTACGACACTCCATTGCGGCACACCTGAAATCACTTTTACTTCGGAAGACTTCTCTCCATTGAGAATTATATGCTGCGCTCTGCTATCTAGGAACTCTTCAATCCAATCAGACAATTGGTCTGATAGTCCATATGCCCTTACTTTGACTGTGGGGAACTGTATCGAACGCCTTGCGGAAGTCAAGAAACACGGCATCTACCTGTGAACCCGTGTCTATGGCCCTCTGAGTCTCGTGGAGAAAAGCGCGAGCTGGGTTTCACACATTCGTCTTTTTTGAAACGCGTGCTGATTCCTACAGAGTAGATTTCTAGTCTCCAGAAAAGTCATTATACTCGAACATAATACATGTTCCAAAATTCTACAACTGATGGATGTTAGAGATATAGGTCTATAGTTCTGCACATCTGTTCGACGTCCCTTCTTGAAAACGGGGATGACCTGTGCCCTTTTCCAATCTTTTGGAACGCTACGCTTTTCTACAGACCTACGGTACACCTACATCGGATGGCATTAAAAAGAACAGCATTCCTGACTCTCAGTGCCAATGGAGATCCTGTGACATCATCGGAATTTATATTGCAGTGTTTCTGTTTTTTATTATGTCAGCTGTCAGTTATTCCTTAAGGCACATATCTCTATCACATCAATGATGTGAGCGGTCTGTTGGCTCAATATCACACTATTAACTTGTCCTGAAATAGTTTCAGCCATAAGAAATGATTTCAGCGACAGTTGTCAAATAATGTTGGCATGTTGTTGCTGTTATTTGTTCCATTAACACAGTGGGAAGTAGCTGAAATCTGTGTGAGTGCGGGCTTGTAATGCTGTTTATGTTTTTTTGCAGTGTCTGCAAGCATATCCGACAGACGTCCACTCGACAGCTCGTCACCTCCCCTGGCGCCTTCCACCTCACCGTAGTCCGACTGCAGGCTCGACAGTGAAATGGCTTCAGTGTCTGAGCACAGTGGACTGTGCCACGCGGGAGAAGGCGCTGCAGTGTGGCGTATGAGCATTGACGACTTGCCTGAGGAGATACTGATAAAGATCTTCTCTCACTTGTCTTTCACTGAGCTAGTGGACGTGGTACGGAAAGTGTGCCGTCGTTGGAGAAAGCTGTCGCGAGATTTGAGGTTGTGGGCTGACAAGGAATACCATGTCGGGTAAGTAACCTGCTGGCTGTAACATTGTAAAACTGACGTGGGAACTTTGGATGTGAGCACACTGTCGGCACAACTTAGATCATTCTGCTTTTGTATTCAAAATGAGTTCCACTTTTAGAATCCTGTAAAGGAGCTAAGACCTATTTGATTTTGGTATATTTGTTAGATTGATGTGTTAGCTAAATTGGATAGTGTCATTTGGTGCACAGGTGCTAGTAATAAACTGTCTTCTTTTACTTCTTCGTTAGTCTTGTACCCTGTTCTGTTTGTGAACCAGGGTATACGCCATATTTTCACCTTTCTTTTCTACCCCTTTACTTCTCTTTGTGAGAAGGTACCCATTCATTTTTTTCTTGCCCTCATTTTTCCCTGACGGAGTTTCAAAACATTCCAAAGATCAGTGACTCTCTCTGCCGATTAAATATCTTTCTGCCCACCACTAGTTCCTATTGTGCTCTGGCGTAAAAGTCTACGATAGGGCCAGTGGTGTACTTACATGTTTAATGCAAGAAACATTTCTGTATGTTTTCCCCACATTACATTTTCATCTATCTGTACTCCTAAAAATTTAGTGACACGGGTTTTCTTTATCTTACACTGCCCAAGTTCTGTTGTTATGTGGCTCCTAGTTTGTTTTATGTCTGAAGTCTACCGAAACTCTTTCTTTGTCATTCACAATTAAAATGTTATCCATAAACAATACATTTCATCTTTCTGCGCTACTGTGACTGTCTTCTGAAGGCCAGCATCATTCATAGCTTTAACAGACAGATTGGTGTCATCAGCAAACAATATTGTACCTGCTGCTAATACATGGCTTGGCATGCCATTTATAAATATTAAGAACAGCAGTGGTGCCAGCAGGGAGTCTTGTGGCACCCCGTATCCGACTCTTTGGTATTCTGATGAGTAAACTTTCCCTGTATCTTTACCATTTGGTGCCTGTTACAAAGATAAGATTTGAACCATTCATATGAATCCCACAACATAGCAATATAGCTCTCTCTCTCTCTCTCTCTCTCCTCTCTCTCTCTCTCTCTCTCTCTCTCTCTCTCTCTCTCTCTCTCTCTCTCTCTCCCTATCTCTCTCTTTCTTTCTTTTTAAAAAAATACATAAGACATGTTGAAGACACCTCCCTATCCCCCCCCCCCCCCCTGGTCATGATTGATTATATAATGAACTTTTCTCTGATCAGGAATCCTCAATTAACCATATGGTTAGGTTGGAAACAGCAATCTGATGGGGTGTTTCTAAATGGTGAAATCTCATTGAAGCCTTTTTTATCTCCATGAGGCATACAACACTGCCCAGCATGATCACATTTTACTTAACCTAAATGACAGGGGCTTTCAAGACGCCCTACTGATTTTTGTCGGCTTTTACTCCACTGATTTTTTCGTGTTACAGTCGGTACACCACTCAGAGTGCACGGGTCCAAAAAAATGGCAGGGCTCCATGCATTTCACAACCTGTCGTACCTCTCGTCACACTCACATTGTTTCAACTTTTGCATTTGTAACAGCTCCCAGTCTGTAGCCTTCACCAAACAACAATTTCAAGGTGTATCCACGGAGCCTCCACTTGGACCCTTTCCCGCGACCTCCAATTCTCTTCGACAAAAATGTGAGACACGCATTTGTGTCGTCCTACCGCAGTCCGTCTGGACCCAGAACTCGACTTGTGTACTTAGTGCCGGGATGTTGTTGCACAGTCTCAATTTTTGGGATTCCTCTTTGATAAAAGGCTGACACAGCTGTCCCATATTTGTTAACTAAAGAGTCGCCCGCACGCGTAAGCTTAAACCTCTCCACTTCCTCGCCCACACCTCTCGGGGAGCGAATCATCCTATTCGGCCTAACTCCGTACGTACCGGGCCACAGTTTCGACCTAACTGGATGGTGGTCACCAGGTTTATGCTTCAGGGGTACCTTCAAATTTGAAATGACTGCACCGAGTCTGTCATCGTGGAATAAGTCGAGTCACTGGCACCAGTCCACAGCTCGTCGTATAGTGGCTGCCTCTGGTCTCCAGTGTCCCGGGTTCGATGCCCGGACCGGTTGGGGATTTTCTCTGCCCGGGGTTGGGTGTTTGTGTTGTCCTCATCATTTCTTCATCATCATCATCATCATCATTTGTGATTGTGGCTAGATTGGGTTGTGTAAAAATTGGGACTTCGGGCGGGTGCTGATGACCACGCAGTTGAGTGCCCCACACACCAATCATCATCATCATCATCATCATCATCATCATCAGACCACTTCATTGAGACCACTTCATTGAGACCACTTCATTGAGACTACTTCCTTTGACACTCATGGTTCTCCTCTCCCATCTGCTAAGTTTTGAATATCTGCTGATAGCAAATTTTTTTTCTTTCCTATAATTTTCTACCATGTTTCCAGTACTGTTTTGTAAGTCATATATGGCACATGTATTGCTTTTGCAGAGGTGTAACTGGGCTTTCTCCATTTAGCTTTGTCGTTTAGTTTATTCTTCTCACTACGCTGATTGCATTGGTGGCATCAGTTTGGCTGTGGAAGTTGTTGATTAAGTATTACAATCGATTGGGGTTAACACCATAGTTCGATACGTGTGAAACTTGGTGAGCTAATCGGCACAATTTAATTTAATGACCCATACCAACAGAATGCTGAGCATTCTGACTTTTATGGAAAGTACTTTAAATTACCAGTGACAAGACAGTTGACATTCAAATACATCAGCAGCCCCGTCTTCCATTACAAATTTCATCATAGCTGCTGTTAGATTATGACTTTTGACTACTTATTTTTGTGTATAAAATGATATGCAGTATTGATTAATTGATTTCATAATTAATAATTTCATATAATTTACCCTAATTTGCTGTAGGGCACTGATGCATGTAAATAAGGGATCTACATTGTGTGAAAGTAATAGCACCCAAGTATTTTTCTGAATTTCTGACCAGCAACATTTTCTGTGAGCCAAAATCATATTAGTTCTTGTAATATAAGAAAATCAGAAAAATCCAACCTAGCCATTTTTAAACCACAATGTAGCCTCCAAAATAGCAGTTTGTTCTTATGCCAGTCTACAAAGAGTCAGACTTCACCCAGAATTGGCAGTCGGTCGTTTGAAAGCTCACGAGTAAGACCTATGTCGGGAGCACCCCCAGTGTCAATTTGTGCCACTACTACGTGTGTTCGGCGAGCAAAAATATGTCCACTGACAACAGCAAAGCTCGAGACTTGGATGCTTAATAATTTTTGAGTGATTTCTGTAGCCTAAATTAATGAACATCTTTACTAAACTGTGTTGTGATTGAAAAATGGTAGGAAATGTTACGGTCATCAAAACTACCGATTGTTGAATACTGAAGCTCGTTATGGACTGGATTGAACTACCGAAGTGTAATCATTTCTGTAATAAATTACTACAGGGTAGTGTTAAAAAGGAACTGTGACTTTTTGTGTAAATACTGACTGTATTTTGTACCACAGTCAAACAATTAACTTCACCACTGTTATTGTAGATGTCGATCTGGTTTTGTGGGCTAGTAAGTTTTTGTAATTGATAAACGGGTCACTGTTCTTAACAGTTGAACTTAGTGAAGAATGCATGTATGTGTGTTAATGCAATCTAGATTATATGTACATTTTTGAGTAAACACCATCCCTCACTCATTTGGACTTTCAACTTCACTGATAAAAGAGTGATGATGCTACTGAGGAAAGAACTACAATAAGCAGGTCAGTTCTGCTTAAAGTCTTTGCTGAAGCAGAGAACTTACCTCTCCGTTTCTCACAGTACCAACTCCAGCTCACTTACGCAATCGCACTCGAATGTTTTCCTAATTGTCCAACTTATCGGATTCTTCTCGGATAAGGGGCACCGATCCACCCACCCTCGGGGGTGATTAACAGTCGGAATGCACCTGGAGGTCCCCCACGTAACTTGCTCAGAATGTGCACACCGTGTTCTGCCCCCTCCGTTAGCACCCAGACCACGAATTGAGACCAACCTGCATCATCCCTGTTATCTTTCAATGTCTGTTTTTGTCAGTTCATCAGGAGTATCAGGATGGTAGTAGCTCTGAAACCCCGAGTAAGGCAGGATATGCTTTACGCCTCCTGCTAACCCTTTTTTTTAAAAAAGAAAATTGCTACCAGGAACATCTAGTGTTTTTACTGCAGAGCTGATAGTCATTAACAGAGCTTTAAGTTTTATAAAACAGACTTCTGTTGATGAGATCTTAATTTGTAGTGACCCAGTGAGCAGTCCGTGCTATTGACCGATGTTACTTTCGTCACCTACTGTTTACGATCTTTTCCGTGACCTCGGTTGCAGTGCCTGCTCAGTTGTCTGCCTCCGGGTCCCGAGTCCAGGGAATGAACCGGCTGCCTGTTTGGCTGGAGAAGCGATTACCCACCCGACATTCACGTAGACAGTAGTGTGTGGAGATCTGCAGACCTCTGTTCACTCAGAAACAGAACATCTGGTGAGCTACTGTCCCTTTTAACAAACTCTACACTATCGAGGAGACTGCTGCTGTACCGCTGTAATGAATCTCCTATCCTACGTAGCACAGTCTTCCGGATTGTTCACCTCTAATGTTGGTGGACAGCGTACGGTGGTTTTGAAGTGCTTTTGGGATGGTGCGGGATGGTTTGGCTGGTTCTGTGGGATTGTCAACACCACCATCTCTATCAGCTGCCACGGTCATACCTCTTCTACTCTGTTTTAATCACTTTCAGGTGTGGTTTGCCCTTTTTTCTGCCATACCCTATTTTGTGTTTTAGGGGCAACACTCCATTGTAGCCGAGACCTTCATTATTTCTTACCCTCCGTACTAGCTGTTGACAGAGTATCTGCTTAATAGGGTTTCACGCTTCCCCCAAGATAGTGGGTGCTGTTCCCCTCTTTAAGACTTCGACTCTCCAGAGAGGGGCGGCTGAGGGAGGGGAGACTCCCGCCACACGCCGAGCCCTGAGCGACACTCGCCCGCGCCCACCCACCTCTTGACGTCACTGTTACTCTCACCTTATTTTCTTGTCGGCAGCCCATCTGATGTTCATGACGTTTATAGATTTATGACTTTTGCTATTTTGAATGTCCTGGCTAGGTCATCTTCTTCCTCTGTAACTTGGTGAGCCCATTATGTGGTCGGTGGGGATCGGATAGGAGTGAAGTTTCTGCCTCCACAAATGGGTGTGGGGAGAGTCCTCGTATGCTCTTATAATTTTGTATCTGCCCAACCCGTAGACATTTACCTCTCTTTAAATTAATTCTCAGCTGTGACAGAATGTCTGCAAGGTCGCCACAGGCTCTGGAAATTGGGGAATATCGGGGAATTTTAAACACGTCAGGGAAATTGGGGAAATTTGAAAAAACACTAGAAATAATCATTTTTGTCTCGGTATGTGAAATGTTTTGTTTACTGATGTGTCGTGCACCGTCGCTGAGCACGTGCGCCTCTTCCCTACTCCCTCATTGCTGCTGCTTCTCTTCTCCCCTTCCTACCGTTCCCATCAATTCGCAGTCGGTGCTGCCGACACTTCTTGCCGCCAGCCTAGCAGCTGCCGACGAGAGGCGTGGAGGTGTGGGGAGTGGTTTGTTCGGATCTGATTCTGAGAGACTGTAGACGCAGTGGCCAGAGCTGGCAGCCCTGCATATGTGAGTTGCATCTTAGTGATTGTGTGAATGCGTGTGTGCTCTTGTTTGGCTGTGGCTGAAAATTTAGTTGTGAGAGTGTGATTGTCTTTTCTACGTGCCCGTTCTGGTTCAGCGATCGTCTTTACGGTGACTCGCTACCTATCCTCATTATTATCGATTCTCGGAGTATTCGTACGGATCGAGCACCGTGGCCTCATTTCGTCGACGCGCTGTCTGTGACTCTGAATAGCTGGCCACACGAGTGGATTTCCGTGACGACCTAAAACTGCAGGCCGTTTCTGCGAGTATCTGTAATGTGTCTGGCCTGCCGTTCAGTTTCCACTAATGTGCAGGCCCTGCCTGTCTGATCTAGTCCCACTGATCTGCCTGCAGGCCGGATCTGCTTGTGTGTGGTGCGATGCAGCAGATTTTCATGGTTTATCCTCGGACCCAGGTTTGCGGTGCTCCTCAGCAGACCAGAGGCCGTGGGCAATGGATTTCAGGAATTGTGACTGTCTCACTACAAGTACGTTGCACAGTGTGGCATTTTATAGACATTTTATTTGTTCTAGTACATTTTGGCACTTCAAAAGTAGTTTATATATCAGAAAAATTGTGTTGGTTGCTGGCAGCTTGTGCACTATGTACTCATGTATTTGTCAAAAGAAAAGTCACATAATACTCACTAGACATGGCCTGCACCTCAACAGGTATGGGAAGGGGAGGTTGGCAAAGCTTATACGTGACAGCATAGGTGGGGTTGGTGGGATCACTCGTGGGAAAATTCCTGCAGTAGTGGGTGTTAGAGCTGCACCTTTTTTAGATTGAAGTCAGCTGATAGGTATTCCTGCTTAAGGGAAGTTTCTCTAACAAGGGAATCACTTTTGACAAAGCTTAGGTATCCGAGTAATAAGGGAATTAGTATATTTCATCAAAATATACAAGGTATTAGAGATAAAGTTAGTGAACTGCTTATAGATGTTGACTCTGAAATTATTGGTATATCTGAACACTTCTTAAATAAGGATATAATTCAGAGGCTTCCTTTACCAGGATACAGGTTGGCTGGCTGCTTTTCGAGGAGCTCTTTGCAGTGTGGGGGAGTAGCCATGTATGTGAAAAATGGCATCCCATTTGAGTCAATTGATGTGTCAAAGTACTGCACTGAAAATGTGTTTGAATGTTGTGCAGGTGTGGTTAAATTTAATGGAGCTAAACTTGTAACTGTTGTTATTTATAGATCCCCAGACTCCGATTTCACAACATTTTTGCTAAAGCTAGAAGAGATTCTTGGTTCACTTTATAGGAAATACAAAAAGTTAGTTATATGTGGTGACTTCAATATTAATTGTATAAGTGATTGTGCAAGGAAGAGGATGTTGGTAGACCTCTTTAATTCATATAATCTTATGCAAACCGTATTCTTTCCAACGAGAGTGCAAGGGAACAGTACAACAACCATAGACAACATTTTTGTTCATTCCTCATTACTAGAAGGGCATTCTGTTAGCAAAAAGGTGAATGGCCTTTCAGATCATGATGCGCAAATTTTAACTTTAAAAGATTTTTATGCTGCAACATGTGTTAAATATAGTCATCAGCTGTTCAGGAAAGCTGATCCAGTTGCTGTAGAGACCTTTGTAAACCTTATAAAGGAACAAGAGTGGCAAGATGTTTATAGTGCTGATACAGTAGACGATAAATATAATGCTCTTCTCAAGACTTTTCTCATGCTCTTTGAAAGTTGCTTTCTGTTAGAACGTTTAAAACAGGGTACTAGCACAAACAGGCAGCCTGGGTGGCTGACTAGAGGGATAAGAATATCTTGTAGAACAAAGTGGCAATTACATCAAAACGTTAGAAACAGTCAAAATCTAAATGCAGCAGCCCATTACAAATAGTATTGTAAGGTGCTTAAAAATGTTATTAGGAAGGCAAAAAGTATGTGGTATGCAGATAGAATAGCTAAGTCTCAGGATAAAATTAAAACCATATGGTCAGTCGTAAAGGAAGTTGCTGGTCTGCAGAGACAGGTCGAGGATATAGAATCAGTGCGTAGTGGGAATGTCCGTGTTACTGATAAGTCAATATAATGGAAGGAAACATTCCACGTGGGAAAAATTATATATAAAAACAAAGATGAGGTGACTTACTGAACAAAAGCGCTGGCAGGTCGATAGACACACAACAAACACAAACATACACACAAAATTCAAGCTTTCGCAACAAACTGTTGCCTCATCAGTTCTCAGCCATATCTGTAACTTTTCCTTTAGGAGTGGTCGGTTTCCTGACCAATTAAAGTACTCGGTAGTGAAGCCACTTTATAAATATGTCTGCTTGTGTCTGTATGTGTGGATGGATATGTGCGTGTGTGCGAGTGTATACCTGTCCTTTTTTCCCCCTAAGGTAAGTCTTTCCACTCCCGGGATTGGAATGACGCCTTACCCTCTCCCTTAAAACCCACTTCCTTTCGTCTTCCCCTCTCCTTCCCTCTTTCCTGATGAGGCAACAGTTTGTTGCGAAAGCTTGAATTTTGTGTGTATGTTTGTGTTTGTGTGTCTATCGACCTGCCAGCGCTTTTGTTTGGTAAGTCACCTCATCTTTGTTTTTACTGATAAGTCACATATATGTACAGTATTTAATAATCGCTTTCTGAATATAGCAGGTGAACTAAATAGAAACCTAGTCCCAACAGGGAATCATATAGCGCTCTTAGAAAAAAGTGTTCCGAGATTGTTACCTGAAATGCTCCTCCATGATACTGACAAGAGGGAGATTGAGTTAATAATTAAATCACTAAAGACCAAGAACTCTCATGGATATGACGGGGTATCTAGCAGAATACTGAAGTATTGTTCTATGTATGTTAGCCCAGTTCTCAGCCATATCTGTAACTTTTCCTTTAGGAGTGGTCGGTTTCCTGACCGATTAAAGTACTCGGTAGTGAAGCCACTTTATAAAAAGGGAGACATTGATAATGTTGACAATTTTAGACCTATTTCTATGCCATCGGTGTTTGCTAAAGTTATCGAGAAGGTTGTATATACAAGGTTACTGGAGCATTTAAATTCACATAATTTGCTGTCAAATGTTCAGTTTGGTTTTAGAAATGGTTTAACAACAGAAAATGCTATATTCTCTTTTCTCTGTGAGGTTTTGGACGGATTAAATAAAAGGTTGCGAACGATAGGTGTTCTCTTTGATTTAATGAAGGCTTTTGACTGTGTTGACCACAAAATATTACTGCAGAAGTTGGACCATTATGGAGTAAGGGGAGTAGCTTACAATTGGTTCGCCTCTTACTTTAAGAACAGAAAGCAGAGGGTAATTCTCCGCAATATTGAGAGTGGTAGTGATGTTCAGTCCCAATGGGGCACTGTTAAGTGGGGCGTTCCCCAAGGGTCGGTGCTGGGGCCACTGCTGTTTCTTATTTATATAAATGATATGCCTTCTAGTATTACAGGTGATTCAAAAATATTTCTGTTTGCTGATGACACCAGCTTGATAGTGAAGGATCTTGTGTGTAATATTGAAACAGTAACAAATAATGTAGTTCATGAAATAAGTTCGTGGCTTGTGGAAAATAATTTGATGCTGAATCACAGTAAGACTCAGTTTTTACAGTTTCTAACTCACAATTCAACAAGAACCGATATTTTGATCAGACAGAATGGGCATATTATAAGCGAGACGGAACAGTTCAAATTCCTAGGCGTTCGGATAGATAGTAAGCTGTTGTGGAAAGCCCATGTCCAGGATCTTGTTCAGAAGCTAAATGCTGCTTTATTTACTATTAGAACAGTATCTGAAATAAGTGACAGTTCAGCACGAAAAGTAGTCTACTTAGCATATTTTCATATGCTTATGTCGTATGGTATTATTTTTTGGGGTAATTCTTCTGATTCAAAAAGGGTATTTTTTGCTCAAAAACGGGCTGTTCGAGCTATGTGTGGTGTAAGTTCGAGAACCTCTTGTCGACCCCTATTCAGAAATCTGGGAATTCTGATATTGCCCTCACAGTATATATTTTCTTTAATGTCGTTTGTTGTTAGCAATATTAGCCTATTCCCAAGAGTTAGCAGCTTTCACTCAGTTAATACTAGGCAGAAATCAAATCTGCATGTAGAATGCACTTTTCCTTGACTCTTGTGCAGAAAGGAGTGCAATATTCTGCTGCATCCATTTTCAATAAGCTACCACAAGAACTCAAAAATCTTAGCAGTAACCCAGACTCTTTTAAGTCTAAACTGAAGAGTTTCCTCATGGCTCACTCCTTCTATTCTGTCGAGGAGCTCCTGGAAGAGCTAAAAAATTAAGCAAATTCCAGTGTTACATTGTTGATTTTCTTCATTTAAACTTACGACTTGTCACCTGAATATGTTTTTTTTTATATTTCATTTTATCTGTTTCTAATATCGTGTTATAATTTTATGTATTGACTCGTTCCATGACCATGGAGACTTCTCCTTAATTTGGTCCCACAGAACAATAAATAAATAAATAAATAAATAAATAATAGATGTAACACGATATCAAACATAGTAGAACCAACCTTTTATTGGCAGCCACCGACAGAGCTGGTTTACACAGTTCATCCCCATCTTACACACTTCTTTCAAGAGGCCTACTTTTTTCTGAGGTTATTTATGAAATTGGTGAAGGTATTTTAAATCTCTTTTAACTCCAAGGGAATGCGTATTTTTGTCACCAAAAATGTTTTATTTATTTGAAATAAATTAATATCAGTGGTTTTAATGAAACACGCATACCGTGTGGCTTGCTTTCTCCATCTAAAAACAGTTCATTACAAAAGATGTTGAGGTTAGTACTAAAGATTTTTGCTCACATCAGGAAATGCCATCTGCTTGCAAGGTTTTTTTTAAAGATATTTCCTAGTTTACACTATTGTTTCTTGTACCGTAGCTACAAAGACAGATTGTCAACTTACGTCTTAATTTTCACCCTTGAAATCTCAAAATTTGTCAGGGAAAATGCTAAAACTTGTCTGGAAATCAGGGAATTTCACTCAGGGAAACTTGTGGCAACCCCAGTCTGATACATCGCCATGAGTCCCTCGATCCTTACCGACCAACCGACACATTTCTTTGCGTTGTCCTGCTTCTGTAATTGTGACCTCTTCACATTTTCAACTGTGCGAATCCGAGCAAAGGAGATTGCAAAAAAGGTGACAGTTGCTAGGATATTAGGTATAAAACCTAACATCTGAGAAGAAATACGTAGTCTTAGAATCTATAAATTTCAGTACCACTTTGCGCAGTGGACAGTGACACCGTGTAGCATTAATTGTCAATTCATGAGCCTAAGTTCGAATATTCGTGCGAGTTGCTCTTTCCGTGTAGCAGAATTAGTGTAACTCCGTTTTTCTGCGCAAATCTGTTTCCAATCAGTTGCATGTCGAACAGCACCCACTCGGCAGCAGTAGTACCTGAAAAACAGCATTCGGTGAAATCAAAAAAGTGTATGAGCACTTTGCAAAGTGTCAGTTGCACCCAAATAGTACTACTTTTACTGCAACAACAAAAGTAAAGAACATTAACAGTTTGTGTTACAATCGCCCGGTAATGACGACAGTCCTGTACTGTGATCTTGACAGACCTCTTAGCCACTTGTATGCATCGTGACTAAAATGCTTGTAATGTAGTTGAGAATTCAGTTTTTTATACAGATAACCTCCTCAATTCTCATATTTACTATTGTAACTCAAAGCATTAAACTTACTAAGTATATTGTTCACTCTCAAAATTATATACAAATCAACTCGAATCAGTCTGTAGTTTGCAGTTGTAGTGTACAGAATGTAATTATAATACTACTGCGACTCCCTGTTAAGTTACAGCTGTGTGCCGGAGTGGTACATTACCTTTCATGGGCAAGTGTTCTGCCTACTGAACAATCCGAGCACGACTCACGACCTGTGCTCACAACTTTACTTCTACCAGTTCCTCATCTCCTACCTTCGAAACTTTACACAAGTTCTGTCACATTCCTCGCAGTCTCGACACTCCCTAAAGAAATGATCGTATCCAGAAATGGCTCAGCTGTTGCCTAAAACGTAGTTTCTGCTATGAATTTTGACTCTACTGTGGAGTGTACACTGATAAGCAACTTCCTGGCAGGTTCGAGTCTTGGTCAGCCACACACTTTTAATCTGCCATTAGATTTCAAATTGGTGCACACTGTGCTTGAGGTTGAAAATTCATTCAGAGCAACAAAACCACACAAACTGAAAAAAGAAAAAATAACAAATGACAATAAATTAAAAGCACATTTTGGTCTTGCTGAAACTTTCTCGGCAGCAACAGTACTTAAATACCAAATTACATAAAACTGCAATAACAGTCCAACACGTTTTCATTAAACAGTCTCAGAATAATTAATTATGTTGAAAGGCTCATCTCTACTTACTTTTTAAAGAAAAATTCATTTATGTATTGTTAATAAGAAACAGTGATACACGTTAACTCTAAGAACAATAATGCGAAAGAGAGATCGTGTTTTATTATAGTTTACTTGACCTGTCTCATATATGAAATTTTTCAACATAAGAAAAAGCAGATACATATGGCTAAATTGACAGTGAAATTAGTCTATTCTTAGTACACATATACAGAAACAATTATTGCTACACATGATCTTTGTCTTGTCATGACAACTGTATCACCACTGGAATTAGTTCACAGTGGACAACTGGCAGATTCTGCATCTGATATACCCATGACGCACATAATCACAGGTGATTGTCAATAAAAACAAATAAGATAGTTAGAATTTTGTTTAAAAATAAAAGTATAAAATTTGTAGCTGATGTTGTTGTTTGTGCCTGTTACTTATAATTGACTTTGTAGAAGGTTTTTGTAAAATAAGTACAAAAATGAAAGAAAAAACTTTAGTAGACAGTCTCCAAAAATTTGTGCTATGCACAAAGGAAAATAAAAACTGTATTTGAATTTCAGGTCCATCTCTAGTGGCCTCATTGTCGACAGTAGGTTAAATGCTAATCTCCCTTGCTTCTTTTGTTTGACTACTACTACTACTACTACTACTACTACTAGTAGTAGTAGTGTTCCAGCAGTAATTGTTCCTATTCATTAAAATGCTTATCATTATACAGTCTAATTTTGGAAGTATAAGTATCTCAAGTGCTATCAACATTTAATATGGTTTAGCGTTCCTTTACCTTTTATTCTTGACAGTTGTGCCTTTATGTGCTTGTTGGACTTCTGATCCATCTGTTTTAGCATTGCTATTAAGAACTGTTACACCACATTTTTAATCTGTACCAGATAACTTGTGAGATATCAATTGCATTAATGTGTATTTTCTTCACAAAACTTACGTAGACTTGTTAAGTCAAACCTACTCAGTTCAATAAGCCGTGTCCAAAATGGCTCGGAAAGAATGATGGAGATTATAATGTCTCCTTGTCTAACAACCTTCAGTCATTTCAACCTACACTTTGGTTTTCAGCACTTTTATTCTCACATTGCAGCCCCCCACCTCCCACCCCCTCCCCCCCCTCCCCCCCTCCCCCCCCCCCACCCCCCCACACACACACACACACACACATGCACAGGAGTTGTGTCGCGTCACTGGCTGCCTCCACAGGCACAACAGTTGCCGATGCGCGTGGTTCTGATGCAGAATCGTGTCTTTCTCAACTCACAATGAAGTATTGACAAATCTATATTTGTTCATGATAGGAGGTCACATGTTATGACAGGTCGGTGTAGCAAGCACGTTATTATAAATGTTTTCATAGAAATAAAGTGGTGATGGCTAATAACTTGTAGTTCGCATATTTCTGTACTTCGTGGACCCGATGCCCACAATAATCCTGACAAATACCCAGGGAGACCCTCAGCCAAGATACAGACCTCATAAATGCCTTGTTGTTGTTGTTGTGGTCTTCAGTCCTGAGACTGGTTTCATGCAGCTCTCCATGCTACTCTATCCTGTGCAAGCTGCTTCATCTCCCAGTACCTACTGCAGCCTACATCCTTCTGAATCTGCTTAGTGTATTCATCTCTTGGTCTCCCTCTACGATTTTTACCCTCCACACTGCCCTCCAATACTAAATTGGTGATCCCTCGATGTCTCAGAACATGTCCTACCAACCGATCCCTTCTTCTAGTCAAGTTGTGCCATAAGCTCCTCTTCTCCCCAATTCTATTCAATACCTCCTCATTAGTTATGTCATCTACCCATCTAATCTTCAGCATTCTTCTGTAGCACCACATTTCGAAAGCTTCTATTCTCTTCTTGTCCAAACTATTTGTTGTCCATGTTTCACTTCTATACATGGCTACACTCCATACAAATACTTTCAGAAACGACTTCCTGACACTTAAATCTACACTCGATGTTAACAAATTTTTTCTTCTTCAGAAACGCTTTCCTTGCCATTGCCAGTCTACATTTTATATCCTCTCTACTTCGACCATCATCAGTTATTTTGCTCCCCAAATAGTAAAACTCCTTCACTATTTAAAGTGTCTTATTTCCTGATCTAATTCTCTCAGCATCACCCAACTTATTTCGACTACATTCCATTATCCTCATTTTGCTTTTGTTGATGTTCATCTTATACTATCCTTTCAAGACACTGTCCATTCTGTTCAACTGCTCTCCCAAGTCCTTTGCTGTCTCTGACAGAATTACAATGTCATCAGGAACCTCAAAGTTTTTATTTCTTCTCCATGGATGCCTTATAAAGGTGAAATTACTACTATTAATGATCCTTCCTTGCCATCAACATCAGAACCACTGGTTTTGAAAGTTAACATTTGTGCTGATATGCCCCCCCACCCCACCCTATTTTTGTGCTTGTGTTTGTTATTGTATGGTTTTCCTATCTGTTCACTTCTGGTTTCGCACGGGACAGCGCTTCGATTGTGGGTGCTAAAATAGACTGCCACAGTGTGTTGACAAATTCTCTGTCCTGCCAGTCGGAGATACTATTCAGGAGTGAACTGTCGACATATTGCTATTCCACAGGGTCTCGAGGCACTGCAACTCGGAGAACTGTAAGAGCGGCAGGACCGAGCGGGAGGCGATGCGTATCTTCCGCAGTGCCCGAAACCTGCGTAAAGTACACATGTGGTGCGCCGTCAGCCCCCACGTCATCGACGTGCTCTGCGACAAAGGCCGGAGACTCGCAGATCTCCGCCTGCACGTCGCCCAGAAGCTCGGCTATTCGGTAAGTGTTACATTCTTTTTATTAAAAGATGGGAAATCCGGGATTGAGTAATGACAAGATTGCTATTGATAGATTGCTATTCACCGTATAACGGAGATGCTGAGTCTCAGATAAAACAAAAAGTGCTGAACAAGTAAACTTACAGCTGAAAGGCCTCCTTCTGGATTACACACACACACACACACACACACACACACACACACACACACCGCACATGCACGCATGCAAATAGAACTCACATACATGCCCACTGTCTCAGGCTGCCGAGGCCAGATTGTGAGCAACTGCATGTAATGGGAGAAACAATCTGGGTAGAGGGGGTGAGGATGAGACTGGATGGGAGGGATAGCACGTAGAGGTGGGGGACACTAAAGTGCTGCTTGTGGGGACATACAGGAATGAGGAGGGGAGATGGTAGGGCAGCTAGGTGCAGCCGGGGTGTTAGACAGAGAGCGGGGAGTTGGGGAGAGGGGGGTGCGGGAAAGGAGAGAAGTAAAAGGACTGTGGGTGCATTGGTGGAATCGAAGGCTGTGTAGTGCTGGAGTGGGGACAGAGAATAGGATAGGTGGGTTAAAGACAATTATCGACAGAGGTTGTGGCGAGGAGAGTTACGAGAACATAGGATATATTGCGAGAGTTCCCAGCTGTGCAGTTCAGAAAAAGCTGGTGGTGGTAGGAAGGAACCAAGTGGCACAGGCTGTGAAGCAGTCATTAAAATGAAGAATGTCGTGTCGGACAGCACGCTCGGCAACTCTGTACCACCTCTACAAAAGCCTCCGAACCTCCCACACGTCGCCTCGTAGCTGATAAACCCTGTCTTGCTAATGTTGTACTTTTACCCCACCCTCAAAAACTCCCTTCCACCACCGTCCGGAATTCAGAACCTAAATAGACCCGAAACACAGTCGTGATCTTTCCTCCGAAAGACTTAGCCCCGGAAAGTCCTTTCTGAAGGACTTACCTCTTGCCTGGTTCCAAAGTTCAGTCCTGCTGGACTTTTTAAGGAACTTCTCTCCTTCTCCTGGTCTCTGCAGTGGAAAAAATTGTTTGCTACCGACCCTACCCACCAGACTCGACCAAAGACTAATGTCGGACCTGGCCGACTCAGTTCCCTCCCATTGCCCCCAACTCACCCCCTGTTAACTTCCCAGAATTTCTTAAGCTCGGACCTCGCCTCACCGTCATTCCCCAAATCCCTCGACGTGTAAACTAACTTTCCATCTGGAGAAAGAACTCAATCCACCATGTAAAAACTGATCCTGACCTTGCAAGCCTACCTGCTGACAAAGGCTCCACCACTGTGGCTCTGAACTGCAAGGATTACGTGGCAGAAGGGCTCCACCAGCTGTCTGATTTGTCCATCCACAAACCGTGCCACATTGACCCTGTTCTAGAAATCTAGCAGGGTCTCCAGACTCTCCTAAAATCTTGCACAACCTCTCCCCAGAGTCTCAGTCTCTCTCTCTCTCTCTCTCTCTCTCTCTCTCTCTCTCTCTCTCTCTCTCTCTCCCTCCCCCTCCCCCTCCCCCTCCCTCCCTCCCTTCCTCCCTCCCTCCCTCCCTCCTCCTCCTGCTCCTCCTCCTCCCTCCTCCTCCTCCTCCTCCTCCTCCGACCCCCCCCCCCCCCCCACCACTCCCCCACTCACTGCACTCCTACTTTCTATATGCTCCACGAACTGAACCACCCACCGTTACTGTGCCCCCACTGAGAGAATCTCTGCTGTTGTAGACCAACACCCTCAGCCTATTACTTACAACCTACACTCCTATCTTAAAGACACCGACCATTTTCTCCTCAGACTCTCCACAGTTCCTTTACTGCACGGTGCCTGCTCGTCACTATTGGTGCCCCCTCCCATTACACTAACATTCCCGATGCCCAAAGCGTAGCCAATACTGAATGCTACACCTGAAAAATTCCAGATCTACAACCTCCTTCCTGTCACCCTGACTGACTTTCATCTGGTACTCCTCAACCCGACAAGCCACCTTCCTCGATATTGTCCTCCACCTCGAGCGCTGCTACTTCGGCACCTCTAACCACACGGAACTTACCGGCCACGAGCAGTACCTCCACTTAGGCACAGCTGACACCCGTTCCGTACAGAGAAACCCCTGTCCCCTTTGAACAGCCCAGCCACTCCCGGCCGTCACATCTGTAGTGACGAGCAGTGCCTCCCGCTGACGCCTTCACGGACCGACCTCGTGCAGAAACAGATATCCCGTGCCTTATTTCTCCGGTCAGCCGCCACCTTCCGGAGTCCCACTGTCCGACCGCAGAGGACCGTTCCTCTCGTGACTCGGTGCTGCCCACGACCGGAGCAACTGAATTGCATTCTCTGCCGGTGTTTCGGCTACCTCTCGCCGTGCCCCGAGCTGAGGAACATCTTGCCCACTATCCCTCCCAAGCTGGTATTCCGCTGTCCACCGAACGTACGCGATATCCTCGTCCGTCCCTAGACGGCCTCTGCTCCCTACCCTACGCCTCTAGCTCGTATCTGTGTAAAAAAAAAACGAGATGTGAGACCTGTTCCGTATGTTCTTCCATCACCATCTATGTACTGAGATGGTGGCGCCGCGTATAGACGTACTACTTGACAGATCCGCGGAAAATTAGAGTTTTTAAATCCTGTGTGTGTAAAATGTAGTAAGAAGGTGAGAAATGGTGTTAAATTATGCCCACGGTCCCAAAAATGGATCCGTCGACAATGTTTAAATACTTTAGAAGAAAGAAATGCGACTTGCGACTGTGGGAATGTGCACTGTAGTTATCGTGATTTATTGTTTTTGTGAAAGGAATATCGAGAAGGCTGTGTGACTGCTTCATTAAAATACGATCTTGTCAGCCAAACTGTACGTACAAAGCTTGAAAAAGTGATAGGAGTCAATTCCGAGTGTAGTGACACTTTTGTAAATGGGCCAAATGATAACTTCATATGGCCTAAAAAGTTCCCTCGTGTTAACCGTAACGAGAAAAACTTCAGTCTCCCAGTGGCAAAAAACCTGTGACGAGTCTAAAAGATGTGAAAATAGCGAAAGAAACAAAGTACTTTCACCAAATGCAGAGTTTAAAAACCAGTCGAGTACGAAGTCTTGTAATAACGAGCGAGGAAGTACCGGTACTATAATTTTCAGTGAACATACGTACTGTGAGATCGTGACGAACACAAGTAAGAAGAACAAAGAAGATATTTACATGCTCTCAGACAGTCATGGAGAGGGCTTAGCTGGTATCATGTGTAACACGCAAACTGTGTTTAAAGTTAGTGGAATGACAAAACCAGGGGCTCCCTTGAGTGAAATTCTAAAACACTGTGAGCATTTTTTGGAGCCCGGAAGAAACTGTTTAATTATTGGGGGTGCTAATGACGTTTATAGGAATGAGGGTAAACTTCCCACAAGAGCACTAAGAAGCACTCTACAGAAAATTACAAATGTGAACTTCTATACTGCAAGTATACCACAAAGACACAATCTGATGTAAAAATCTTGTGTCAACAAAGAAATCGCTGTTACTAATAGAAAATTTGAAAAAATATGCCGAAGCTTCCCAAATGCCACACATGTGAATGTACCGTCTTCAGAAAGAAGTCATTTTACCAGCTACACAGAAATAAACTTGGAAAAGCATTCATTAGTCGAGAAATACTTAATGCAGTGTTAGCAGTTGAAGACAAGAATATCCGTACCATACCACTACCACCACCCATCACAGCAACTGAAATTCTCTAACATAAAAATGAAACTAATTCACCGGCAACAGATCCAGCACTAGAATCTTCACTTGCCACAAAAGTAGCTGAGGCAAATAAAGCCTCCACAACAGCTCCAACAGTATCAGAAACAGCTACAGACTATACAGCAGCATCACTAGCAAGAAATGTGCTTACGGCCAGCGAGTCGCATCAAAGTTGCGACACATACAGAAGAAAGAAAGACAAGATGCACGAAACCTCTGTCCCTAAAGGATTTTTGGTACCCAGCCTCAATATGAAGAAACCGTTGACACTGGACAATACAAGGAAGAGGTCCTCTCAACCAAGTTGCAACATCTTAAAATTACTTAGCCTTAATATACAGTGTCTCAAAAATAAAATTCTAGATCTCGAGATTGAGGCCAGTGAATATTGTGTTGACTGCATTTGTAATCAAGAACACTGGTGCAAAAATTATGAATTAGAATACATTAATATTTCCCCATATACCTTGGTTGATCATTTTTATAGGAAGGAAGCCAAGAATGGGGGTGTCTGCATTTATGTAAAATCAGATATTAAAGTGAAAAACAGACCCGAAGCTGAACTCCTGAGCATAGAAAAACATTTTGAGGCAACAGCAGTGCAAATGAGTGTAAAAAATAGGAAAATAACAGTCATGTCAGTGTATAGATCACCATGTGATGACCCAGAATTTTTTTAAGTAGACTCAAGAACTGCTGAGCTTCTTACATGATGAGAAGACATCAGTAATTGTATGTGGGGACTTTAATGTCAATATGTTGGTAGGTAGTTCATTTAAAATTAAATTCCTCAATATTTCACATAGTTTCAACCTATATTCTAACATAAACAGTCCTACAAGGGTAACAAACACTTCAAAAAAGTTTCATAGATAATATAATTTCAAATATAGAAAGCCCAGATACAGAAGTTTTGAATATTGACCTAGGAATATCTGATCATAATGCACTTATTATTAAAGTGCTCACAGTTCCAATACATACAAAAACAGTACATCACATGTATAAGAGAATTTTCTCTCCCGAAAACTGCAACCAGTTTGGTATCACACTGACTAACCAATCTAGGGCAGAAGTATTGTCACAAACTGATACAGATGCTCTCTCTCTTTTCATGACAGATTTTTAGATGTGCTTTTCAAAAAGATTAGTTAAAATCAACTCATCTAGCCATACACACACAAATTCTTGGTTCACGTCTGGCATTAAAAACTCTTCCAAGACTATGAAAAGACTAAACACTGAAATGAAAACCAATACCGACATTACTTTAAAAAAAATATGTTAGTAACTACAAAAAGGCATATAGAAGGATAATTAATCTAGCAAAAGTATTAAGTAATGATAGACTAATAAGGAAGTCAGACAATAAATCAAGGACCACATGGGAAATTGTTAAAAGAGAAATAGGAAAAAGCTCTAAAGACCAGGATATTGTACTTAAATCTAGTGATAACATTGAAATAAAGAAGGAAGTCTTGCCCAATTACATTAACAACTACTTTCTAAGTGTACCTGACAAATTAAGCAAGAGCCTTACCAAACAACAGCACCAAAAGTAGTCAGTAGCATGATAAGAAGTCCCACTAATACATATGAAATATTGAAAGTAATTAACAGTATGAAATCTAAAATGTCTGCAGGACTGGATGAAGTGTCAGTGACAATAATAGAAAAAGTCGGCTCACAAATCTTGGAACCACTGGTAGATATTGTCAATTTATCATTCAGTGAAGGTGAGTTCCCCAAAAGGCTGAAAATTTCTAAGGTTAAACCATTATTCAAAAATGAGGATACGCATAAGATAGTGGCCCCCTATTATTCCTAATCTATATAAATGACATTGAAAGGCCGAACAGATCATCAAAAATTATGTTATTTGCAGATGATACAAGCATAATTATAAGTGATGACAGCAAATCCTTATTCAGTACAGCTGAAAAAGTTGTGAAGAGGGTGCAACAGTGGTTTTATGTAATAAGACAGACAGAAAGTCTGCTGTACAAAATTTTTGGGCATGTACATTGATCAACACTTGAGCTGGAAAGCCCGTGTCACATACATATCCAAACAAATTCAGTTCAGCATGTTTTGCACTGAGAATAACTTCCAGAGTTTGCAGTGCAGAGTGTACAAGATTAGTGTATATGGCGTATTTTGATTCTATTATATCCTATGGAATAACATTGTGGGTGCAACTAAATGTCGCTTGAGAGAGGTTTTTAAATTACAGAAAAGGGCCATTAGAATTATTACACACAGCTCTCCACAAACACACTGCAATCCCTTGTTCATGCCGCTAAACATACTTACAGTACCATCTTTGCACATATTAAAAAGCATACTGCATACAAGAACACACTCGAGTAGTTTACGTGTAAATTCAGATCTTCATGACTACAATACACATATCTGTAAGAATCTGCATGTAGAAAGAACAAGGAAAACAAAAACTCAAAAACATGTGAGCCACTGTGGATTAAATTACGGTGAGGCAAGGTTCGAGCTTAAGAAATTCTGGGAAGTTAACAGGGGGTGCTCTATAATGCTCTGCCACACTGCATCAGGGGAACAGAAGATGAAGGAAAATTTAAGTCGGAATTAAAAAAGTATCTGCTAAATAAATGTTTTTATAGCATAGAGGAATATTTTGAATCCTTAAGTCACTAACTGATAGTTGTATTGTCAATATCATGTTGTTCTCATTGTCAATTCCATGTCTCCTTTATACTCTTTTAACTCTAAATTATGTGCAATATGTTTCCGAAAATGTACTAAATATATATAAATTCATCACATACGGTACATGTTAAAGGAGCATATTTTAATTTTCAACATATTATACAGTGTTAATTTTATGTGTTTGATAGAAATTTGTAATAGTCTGCTGTGCATATCCTGGACAGTATTATGACATTTCCTATATCATGTAAATGATGCAAAGAATGATAATAAATGAAATTCCGGTCACAAGCATTACCTAATCCCATCGAAGGCAGGGCTACCTGTGAAACCGATCGTGCGATTTATGAGCTAAGTCGCAACCACTGTGCTGCTTTCTAAGTAGGCACGACAACTGTCAGGCTGTCTGTGTGCACGAACCACTAGCGGCAAACTGTGGCCGAGAAACGGCTGGACCCCACAGTTGCTGAGTAGGCTGCTCTTCAGGACATTCTCCATTTTAATTACTGCTTCACTGCTTGTGCCATCTGGATCTTTTCTAACATGTGTCCTTCCTAACAGTACCAGTTTCTCTGAATTTTGCAGGTGGTAACTCTCCCTGCAATACATCCCGAGTACCAATAACCCTCCCAGGCTGAAGCTTCATTAGTTATTGTCCATTGTCCTTCACCCACCTGTCCCCTTCCTCATTACCCCTCAGCACTGCACTTCTTCCTTTTCCACTCTCCTTTCCCACCCCCTGCCCCTTCTCTAATCTACCGACTGCACCTAGTTGCCCTCCACTCTCCCCACTCTAGTACCTCCCGCTGTGGAAGTCGAACACGCACCAGAATAAATGGACGTGGTCAGCCCGTAGAGGGCTCCATGTCTGCGGCGGCTATTCCGCGCAGCGGCTCTCGCGCAGCAAGGGTACCACCGCAGACAGCGGCCAATAGCCGCTCTCTCCGGTTTCGTATACAGGTACCCGCTCTGCCCTAGTCCGGCCAGTCTGGTACTCGCTCTGGATTTCGTTTCTCTCTCGGCAGTACTGCGTTCTGGTCATTGCTCATTGTTGACATTTGCCTGGCTCTGGTTCTGAGTGGATTTACTGTCGGTGTTTGGTGTTGTGGTTTCTACAAGCCCCCATTGTTTATCTCTTCCTCGTTGTGTCGGTCATAGTTGGTCGTGGTCGGTTGTTGTCGGTTGTCATTGGTCTGTCGTCCGACTCGTCCTCGTGTTTACCCGGTGTTGCGTGCTCCACCGCCGGCGGCTTCCCCACCTGGCGGCTCCGATCTGCAGCCGAAGGCGTTCCCGCAGTTGGTTTTGGTTACTACACCCAGCCTGTCCCTTATGCTCCCACAAGCAGGACTCTACCGTCCCCCACTTCTATCCTGCCATCCCTTCCCATTCCTGCCCCCAGCTTACTCCCACCACCCAGATTTTCTCCCATCTTGCACAGCAGTAGCTTGCACCCTGGCCCGAGCAGCTCGAGACGGCGGTCGCGTGCGAGTGAGTTGCGTGCGGGTGCGTGGGATGGATAAGTGTGGGAGTTGTGGGTGTACTTCAGAAGGGGTCAGTGAACTGGCACCCACCAAGTCTTGTTTGCTCAGACTGTTAGCTTTCTCTTCACCTTTCCATCACTTTTCCTGTGCTTGCAAATACTCACATTGGGTATTAGGAGCCGAAATAACCAGCTTGGCATTGCTTCTGTATAAATAGGTTGCAGTGTTGTTTTGTGGATGAAACAGTTTCTGGTTGGCTTATTAGAGATATCTGTGGCATTGTTTTCTGCTTGCTTTAATTGAAACTGCTGAAATCCGTATCACTAAATGGCTGACACGATAATGGTCCCCATTGCAGATTGGCTGCGTAATAGCCTACAGGGGCAACAAACAATTGATTTTCGGTACTTCATATAATTACTGTCTGACCTTAAAAGAAAATGCTGTCATAATATACCCATTGAGAGGTATAATCCTAAGTCAAAGATTTAATGTAATAAAACAAGTATTACAGTTCAAAATTGTGCACATCTTGAGGCTGCATAACACACAGCACACACATTACCCAGACTGTATACTTACACACACACACACACACACACACACACACGCACACAAAATAATGAAAGGAAAAAATTTCATCACTTATCACATTTTCACTGTTCATGCAGTGAAACATCCACATCAGGCATTACTCTATTACTTCTTCACTACTAACTCTATTTTCAACATGTTTTGCAGACAGTATCCACACATAGCACAGATAGATTAGGAGATATGGTTGTTGATGTCTTCAGTCTGAAGATTGGTTTGATGCAGCTCTTCACACTACAGTTATTCTGTCCTGTGCAGGCTCCGTCATTTCGAAATAACTGCAATATACAGGGTGTACATAAAGCCCAAAAACACTTCAAATAATTTATTGCACAAGAACTAAACATTGTACAGGTATCATACATATGTAATTTTGAAGAGAAAACCTGAAAGTTTTTTTCACATATACCACCACAGCATAGTTGGGTAATTTGCCGATAGTTGGCACTAGTCGCAAATGTGGTGAGTTCAGGTGCAGAGCGAGCTTTCTTTGTGTCGGAGTTCGACAAAAACGAGTGTGCTACAGCTGTTCGACAGATGTTTAGAACCAAGTACAGTAAGAAGCCACCGACAAGGAAGGCTATTTACCGCTGGCACAGCAAATTCGTTAAGACGGATTTCTCATGCCCGGCAAGACGAGCGGATGTCCCAGTGTGGGTGAAGTGAATGTGGAGCACATGCGAGGGACATTCGTAAGCAGTCCAAAGAAATTGGTAGGTCACGCATCCCGTGAACTCGAAATGGCTCCGATGACAGTGCGGAAAGTCCTGCGACAGAAGCTGTCTGTGAAACTGTTCAAATTGGAGTTAGTGCAGAAGCTCAATGGCGACAACAAAGATGAGCATTTTGAGTTTTGTTCACAGTTGCAACAACTGAATGAGAATGCGGATGGCATTGTTGATCGCTAAATTTTTAGCGGTGAAGCTACTTTTCACACTGATGGGAAAGTGAACAGGCGTAACTGTCGAATCTGGGCTACAAAGCATCCACACAAATGCATTGAATTTGAGCGTGATTCCCCAAAGGTAAGTGTTTTTTTGTGCCTCGTCATGTCGAAAACTGTACGGGTGATTCTTCTGGTCGAGAGCACTGTCACTGGACATTCCTACCCGGACATGTTGCAGCGATGGCTGATGCCTCGAATGCAATCGGACTTTCCGTTCATTTTTCAGCAGGACGGGGCTCCACCCCATTTTCATCGTGAAGTTCGTGGGTACCCGAACACGGAGCTATCGCATCGATGGATCGGCCGTGCTACAGAAGGGGACAGCTGTTTCACGAAATGGCATCCCTGATCGCCAGATCTCACTCCGTGTGACTTTTTTGTGTGGGGACCATTAAAGACCTGGTGTATGTACCTCCATTATCACGTGATGTAGCAGAGCTCTGGGAGAGAATACGGGAAGCGACTGCCACAGTCGACTATGCCGTGCTGGGACGGGTACGGCAAGAATTTGATAACCACTCGTGGTTTGCACATCGAATTTTTGTACAAAAAACTTTCATAGTTTCTCTTCAAAATGCAATATGTATGACATCTGTACAATGTTTAGTTCTTGCACAATAAATAATTGAAAGTATTCCTGGACTTTATGTACACTCTGTATGTCCCTTTGACATCTACACAATTACTATGCAATTCACAATTAAGTGCCTGGCAGAGAGTTCATAGATCCACACTTAGGCTACCACTCTACCGTTCCACTCTTGAAGAGCGTGCAGGAATAACAAACCTAAATCTTTCTGTGTGAACTCTGCTTTCTCTTATTTTATTATGATTTTACCCCCAGTAGTTCCCTCCAGTAATAAACTGGTAAGTGCTTGATTTTTCAGAATGTGTCCTGTCAACCATTGAGCTCTTTTAGTCAAGTTATGCCACAGATTTCTTTTTTCCCCAGTTCTGTTCAGTACCTTTTCATTAATTATATGATCTATCCGTCTAATCTTTGGCAATCTTCTGTAGCACCACATTTCAACTTCCTGACACTTATATCCATGTTTCACGTCAACAAATTTCTCTTCTTAAAAAACTCTGTTCCTGCTATTACCAGTCTACAGTTTATATCCTCTCTACTTAAGCCCTCATCAGCAAAACTCATCTATTACTTTTAGTGTCTCATTTCTGAATCTAATTCCCTCGGCATCCCCTGATTTAATTTGACTACATTCCATTACCTTTGTTTTACTTTGTATCCTATTTTCTCTTTATAAGACACTATCCACTCAGTTCAACTGCTCTTCCAAGTTCTTTGTTGCCTGACAGAATTACAATGTTGTCGGCAAGCCTCAAAGTTTTTATTTCTTCTCTCTGAACTTTAATTCCTACTCCAATTTTTTCTGTAGTTTTGTTTACTGATCATTCAGTGTAGAGACTGAATAACATCGGGGATAGGCTAAAACCCTGTCTCACTCCCTTCCTTTTCGTGCCCCTCAACTCGTAACTGCCACCTGGTGTCTGTACAAGTTGTATACAACCTTTTGGTCCTGACACGTTACATGTGCTACCTTCGGAACTAAAGATTGTATCCCGCTTAACATTGTCAAAAGCTGTCTGCAACCCTACAAAATCTATAAGAGTAAGCTTGCCTTTCCTTAATCTATCTCCTAAGGTAAGTCATAGGGTCAGTATTGCCTCGGGTGTCCCTACATTTCTCTGAAATCCAAAAATATGTTCCCCGAGGTTGAGTGCTACCAGTTTTTTGATTCACCTGAAAAGAATTTGTGCTATTATTTTGGAACCAGAACTTATGAAACTGTTAGTTTGGTAATATTCAGACCTGTCAGCATTTGATTTCTTTGGAATAGGAATTATGATATTCGTCTTCAAGTCTGAGGGTACTTTACCTGTCTCATATATCTTACATACCAGGATATCATTAGTTCAGAGGGAATGTTGTCTATTCTAGGGGCCTCGTTTCGACTCTCGCAGTATCGTATGGTATCTCCCATCTCGTCTTCATCTGTATCCTCTTGCTTTACCATAATATTGCCTTCAAGTTCATTTCCCTTGTGTACACCTTTTGCATACTCCCTCCACCAGTCACCTTTCCCTTCTTGCTTAGGACTGGTTTTCCATCTGGCCTCTTGTTATTTGTACAGATGCTTTCCTTTTCTGAAAATGTCTCTCTAACTTTCCTTCAGGTGGTATCTATCTTTCACTGGGTTATATATACTTCTGTATCCTATGTCTTCAAACCACTCCTGCTTAGCCATTTTGGATTTTTTGTTAATCTCATTTTTTAGATGTGTGTACTCCCCTTCAACTGCTTCATTTGCTGGATTTTTATATTTTCTCCTTTCGTCAACTGAATTAAACATATCTTGTGATATCCAGGGAGATATTTAATCATAAGCACTGAGACGTTTGAAAGACTGCATTTTGCTTAAAACAGCAAAAAGTTATCCGAATAATACTCCTCCAGTGTTTGATGAATAGGATGGCCATTGACTTTCAGCACACTTCAAACATAATTTCAAACCTTTACTAAACCTTTTCTTGTTCACATGCTGAACATTAACACATTAACTCATATGTAATCACACATTTAATGCTGTTTTT
>NW_025726712.1:0-50000 GCF_021461395.2 Schistocerca americana
CTGTATACCTTGGACCTAATTATTAACGATGAAACACAGAAATTGCATCCGAATTTAATAAAAAAGGCACAATGCCGGCTTAAGTACAAGAGGACTGAAACTCTAACTTTCTATGATTTGAACCTCACCTGTGAGTCCAGTTTTAGATTCCGATGCGTCACTTCAGGTGTACTGTATACCTTGGACCTTCTTATTGCTGATGATACACAGAAATTGCGTCCGAATATAATACAAAAGGCACAATGCCGACTTAAGTACAAGAGGACTTACACTCTAACTTTCCGTGATCGAAACCTCTTCTGTGATTCCAGTTTTAGATTCCGATGCATCACTTCAGGTTTACTGTATACCTTGGGCCTTCTTATTGACGATGAAACACAGAAATTGCACATGAATTTAATACAAAAGGCAGAATGATTACTTAAGTACTAGAGGACAGACATTCTAAATTTCTATGATTTAAATTCTCCTGTGATTCCAGTTTAAGATTCCGATGCTTCACTTCAGGTTTACTGTATACCTTGTACCTTCTTATTGACGATGAAACACAGAAATTGCATCCGAATTTAATACAAAAGGCACAAAGCCGACTTAAGTACAAGAGGACTGACACTCTAATTTTCTATGATTTGAACATCTCCTGTGAGTCCAGTTATAGATTCCGATGATTCACTTCAGGTTTACTGTATCCCTTGGACCTTCTTATTGGCGATGAAACACAGAATTTGCATACGAATTAATTACAAAAGGCACAATGCCGACTTAAGTACAAGAGCAATGACACTGTAACTTTCTATAATTTGAACCTCACCTGTGAGTCCAGTTTTAGATTCCGATGTTTCACATCACGTTTACTGTATACCTTGGACCTTCTTATTGACGATGAAACCCAGAAATTGCAACCAAATTTATTACAAAAATCACAATGCCGACTTAAGTACAAGAGGACTTAACTCTAACTTTCCATGATTGAAACCTCTCCTTTGACTCCAGTTTTAGATTCTGATGCTTCACTTCAGGTTTACTGTATACCTTGGACCTTCTTATTGACGATGAAGCACAGAAATTGCATCCGAATTTAATACAAAAGGCACAATGCCGTTGTTAAGTACTAGAGGACAGACACTCTCACTTTCTATGATTTGAACCTCTCCTGTGAGTCCAGTTTTAGATTCCGATGCTTCACTTCAGGTGTACTGCATTCCTTGGACCTTCTTATTGCCGATGATACACAGAAATTCCAGCCGAATTTAATACAAAATGCACAATGCCGACTTAAGTACAAGAGGGTTTACACTCTAACTTTCTATGATTTGAACCTCTCCTGTGAGTTGGGTTTTAGTTTCCGATGTTTCACATCAGGTTTACTGTATACCTTGGACCTTCTTAATGACGATGAAACGCAAAAATTGCATCCGAATTTAATACAAAAATCACAATGCCGACAAAAGTACAAAAGGACTTACACTCTAACTTTCCATGATTGAAACATATCCTGTTAGTTGAGTTTTAGATTCCGATGCTTCACTTCAGGGTTACTGTATACCTTGGACCTGCTTATGGACGATGAAACACAGAAATTGCATCCGAATTTAATACAAAAGCCACAATGCCGACCTAAGTACAAGAGGGCTGACACTCTAACTCTGTATGGCTTAAACCTCGCTTGTGATTCCTGTTTTAGATTCCGATGCCTCACTTCGGGTTTACTGTATACCTTGGACCTTCTTATTGACGATGAAGCACAGAAATTATACCGAATTAAATACAAAAGGCACAATGCCGAATTAAGTACTAGAGGACAGACATTCTGAATTTCTACGATTTAAACTCTCCTGTGATTCCAGTTTCAGATTCCGATGCTTCACTTCAGGTTTACCGTATACCTTGGACCTTCTTACTGACGATGAAACACAGAAACAGCATCCGAATATAATACAAAAGGCACAATGCCGACTTAAGTACAAGAGGACTGACACTCTAACTTTCTATGATTTGAACCTCTCCTGTGAGTCCAGTTAAAGATTCCGATGCTTCACTTCACGTTTACTGTATCCCTTGGACCATCTTATTGACGATGAAACACAGAGATTGCATCCGAACATAATGCAAAACGCACAATGCCGACTTAAGTACAAGAGGACTGACACTCCAACTTTCTATGATTTGGGCCTCCCTGCGAGTCCAGTTTTAGATTCCGATGCTTCACTTCAGGCTTACTGTACACCTTGGACCTTCTTATTGACGATGAAACACAGAAATTGTATCCGAATTTAATGGAGAAGACACTATGCCGACTTAAGTACAAGGGGACTGACACTCTACCTTTCTATGATGTAAACCTCTTCTGCGAGTCCAGTTTTAGATTCCGATTCTTCACATCAGGTTTACTGTATACCATGGACCTTCTTATTGACGATGAAACACAGAAAATGCATCCGAATTTAATACAAAAGGCTCAATGCCGACTTAAGGACAAGAGGACTGACACTCTAACTTTCTATGATTTGAACCTCTCCTCTGAGTCCTGTTTTAGATTCCGATGGTTCACTTCAGGTTTACTGTATACCTCGGACCTTCTTATTGACGATGAAACACAGAAAGTGCATCCGAATTTAATACAAAAGGCACAATGCCGACTAAAATACAAGCGGACTGACACTATAACTTTCTATGATTTGAACCACTCCTGTGATTTGAGTTTTAGATTCCGATGCTTCACTTCCGGTTTACTGTATATCTTGGACATTCTTATTGACGATGAAACACTGAAATTGCATCCGTTTTTAATACAAAAGGCTCAACGCAGACTTAAGTACAAGAGGACTGACACTCTAACTTTCTATGATTTGAACCTCTCCTGTGAGTTGAGTTTTAGATTCCGATGCTTCACTTCAGGTTTACTGTATACCTTGGACCTTCTTATTGACGATGAAACACAGAAATTGCATCCGAATTTAATACAAAAGGCACAATGCCGACTTAAGTACAAGGGGACTGGCACTCTAACTTTCTTAGAATTGAACTTCTCCTGTGAGTCCAGTTTTAGATTCCGATGCTTCACTTTAGGTTAACTGTATACCTTGGACCTTCTTATTGACGATGAAGCACAGAAATTTTATCTTAATTTATTACAAAAGGCACAATGCCGACTTAAGTATAAGTGGAATGACATTCCAACTTTCTATGATTTGAACCTCTTCTGTGAGTCCAGTTTTAGATTCCGATGCTTCACTTCAGGTTTACTGTATACCTTGGACCTTCTTATTGACGATGTAACACAGAAATTGCATCCGAATATAATACAAAAGGCACAATGCCGACTTAAGTACAAGAGGACTTACACTCTAACTTTCCATGATTGAAACCTCTTCTGTGGGTCCAGTTTTAGATTCCGATGCTTCACTTCAGGTTTACTGTATACCTTGGACCTTCTTATTGACAATGAAGCAAAGAAATTGCATCCGAATTTAATACAAAAGGCACAATGCCGACTTAAGTACTTGAGGACAGACAATCTAAATTTCTGTGATTTGAACCTCTCCTGTGAGTCCAGTTTTAGATCGCGATGCTTCACGTCAGGTTTACTGTATCCCTCGGACCTTCTTATTGACGATGAAACACAGAAATTGCATCCGAATTTAATACAAAAGGCACAATGCCGGATTAAGTACAAGAGGACTGACACTCTTAGTTTCTATGATTTGAACCTATCCTGTGAGTCCAGTTTCAGTTTGCGATGCTTCACTTCAGGTATACTGTATACCTTGGAACTTCTTATTGACAATGAAGCACAGATATTGCATCCGAATTTAATACTAAAGGCACAATGCCGACTTAAGTACAAGAGGACTGACACTCTAACTTTCTATGATTTGAACCTCTCCTTTGAGTCCAGTTTTAGATTCCGATGCTGCACTTCAGGTTTACTGTATACCTTGGACCTTCTTATTAACGATGAAACACAGAAATTGCATCCGAATTTAATACAAAAGGCACAATGCCGACATAAATACAAATGGAAGGACACTCAAACATTCTATGATTTGAACCTCTTCTGTGAGTTGAGTTTTAGATTCCGATCCTTCACTTCAGGTTTACTGTATACATAGGACCCTCTTATTGGCGATGAAACACAGAAATTGCTTCCGAATTTATTACAAAAGGCACAATGCCGACTCAAGTACAAAAAGGCCTGACACTCTAAATTTCTAAGATTTTAACCTCTCCTGTGGGTTGAGTTTTAGATTCCGATGCTTCACTTCAGGTTTACTGAATACCTTGGACCTTCTTATTGACGATGAAACACAGAAATTGTATTCGAATTTAATACAGAAGACACAATGCCGACTTAAGTACAAGGGGACTGACACTCTACCTTTCTATGATGTAAACCTCTCCTGTGAGTCCAGTTTTAGATTCCGAAGCTTCACGTCAGGTTTACTGTATACCATGGACCTTCTTATTGACGATGAAACACAGAAAATGCATCCGAATTTGATACAAAAGGCTCAATGCCGACTTAAGTACAAGAGGACTGACACTCTAACTTTCTATGATTTGAACCTCTCCTGTGAGTCCAGTTTTAGATTCCGATGCTTCACTTCAGGTATACTGTATACCTCGGACCTTCTTATTGACGATGAAACACAGAAAGTGCATCCGAATTTAATACAAAATGCACAATGCCGACTTAAATACAAGCGGATTGACACTATAACTTTCTATGATTAGAACCACTCCTGTGAGTTGAGTCTTATATTCCGATGCTTCACTTCCGGTTTACTGTATATCTTGGACTTTCTTATTGACGATGAAACACAGAAATTGCATCCGAATTTAATACAAAAGGCTCAGTGCAGACTTAAGTACAAGAGGACTGACACTCTAACATTCTATGGTTGAAACCTCTCCTGTGAGTCCAGTTTTAGATTCCGATGCTTCACGTCAGGTTTACTGTATACCTTGGACCTTCTTATTGACGATGAAACACGGAAATTGCATCCGAATTTAATACAAAACACACAATGACGACTTTAGTACAAGAGGACAGACACTCGAACTTTCTATGATTTGAACCCCTTCTGTGAGTTGAGTTTTAGATTCCGATGCTTCACTTCCAGTTTACTGTATACCTTGGACGTTCTTATTGACGATGAAACACAGAAATAGCATCCTAATTTGATACAAAAGGCACAATGCCGGCTTAAGGACAAGAGGACTGACACTATAACTTTCAATTATTGAAACCTCTCCTGTGAGTCCAGTCTTAGATTCCGATGCTTCACTTCAGGTTTACTGTATACCTCAGACCTTCTTATTGACGATGAAACACAGAAAGTGCATCCGAATTTAATGCAAAAGGCACAATGCCGACTTAAATACAAGCGGACTGACACTATAACTTTGTATGATTAGAACCACTCCTGTGAGTTGAGTTTTGTATTCCGATGCTTCACTTCCGGTTTACTGTATATCTTGGACTTTCTTATTGACGATGAAACACAGTAATTGCATTCGAATATAATACAAAGGGCTCAATGCAGACTGAAGAACAAGAGGACTGACACGCTAACTTTTTACGATTTGAACCTCTCCTGTGAGTTGAGTTTTAGTTTCCGATGCTTCACTTCAGGTTTACTGTATACCTTGGACCGTCTTATTGACGACGGGACACAGAAATTGCATCTGAATTTAATACAAAAGGCACAATGCCGACTTAAGTACAAGAGGACTGACACTCTAACTTTCTTAGATTTGAACTTCTCCTGTGAGTCCAGTTTTAGATTCCGATGCTTCACTTCAGGTTTACTGTATACCTTCGACATTCTTATTGACGATGAGGGACAGAAATTTTATCTCAAATTATTACAAAAGGCACAATGCCGACTTAAGTACAAGAGGACTGACATTCTAACGTTCTATGATTTGAACCTCTCCTGTGAGTCCAGTTTTAGATTCCGATGCTTCACTTCAGGTTTACTGTATACCTTGGACCTTCTTACTGACGATGAAACACAGAAATTGCATCCGAATTTAATACAAAAGGCACAATGCCGACTTAAGTACAAGGCGACTGACACTCTAACTTTCTACGATTTAAACCTCTCCTGTGAGTCCAGTTTTAGATTCTGATGCTTCACTTCTGGTTTTATGTATACCTTGGACCTTCTTATTGACGATGAAACACCGACATTGCACCTGAATTTAATACACATGGCACAATGTCGACTTAAGTACATAACGACTGACACTCTATCTTTCTATGATTTGTACCTCTCCTGTGAGTCCAGTTTTAGATTCCGAAGCTTCACTTCAGGCTTACTGTATACCTTGGACCTTCTTATTGACGATGATACACAGAAACTGTATCCGAATTTAATACAAAAGGCACAATGCCGACTCAAGTAAAAGAGAACTGGCACCCTAATTTTCTGTGATTAGTACCTATCCTATGAGTCCAGTTTTAGATTCCGGTGCTTCACTTCAGGTATACTGTATACCTTGGACATTCTTATTGACGATGAAACACAGAAATTGCATCCGAATTTAAAAAAAAGGCACAATGCCGACTTAAGTACAAGAGGACAGACACTCGAACTTTCTATGATTTGAACCCCTCCTGTGAGTTGAGTTGTAGATTCCGATGCTTCACTTCCGGTTTACTGTATACCTTGGACGTTCTTTTTGACGATGAAACACAGAAATTGCATCCGAATTTAATACAAAAGGCACAATGCCGACTTAAGTACAAGAGGACAGACACTCGAAAATTCTATGATTTGAACCCCTCCTGTGAGTTGAGTTTTAGATTCCGATGCTTCACTTCCAGATTACTGTACACCTTGGACCTTCTTATTGACGGTGAAACACAGAAATTGCATCCGAATTTCATACAAAAGGCTCCATGCAGACTTATGTACAAGAGGACTGACACTCTAGCTTTCAATGATTGAAACCTCTCCTGTGACTCCAGTTTTAGATTCCGATGCTTCACTTCAAGTTTACTGTATACCTCGGACCTTCTTATTGACGATGAAACACAGAAAGTGCATCCGAATTTAACACAAAAGGCACAATGCCGACATAAGTACAAGAGGACAGACACTCGAAAATTCTATGATTTGAACCCCTCCTGTGAGTTGAGTTTTAGATTCCGATGCTTCACTTCCAGTTTACTGTATACCTTGGACCTTCTTATTGACGATGAAACACAGAAATTGCATCCGAATTTCATACAAAAGGCTCCATGCAGACTTAAGTACTAGGGGACTGACACTCTAACTTTTTACGATTTGAACCTCTCCTGTGAGTTGAGTTTTAGATTCCGGTGCTTCACTTCAGGTTTACTTTATACCTTGGAACTTCTTATTGACGATGAAACACAGAAATTGCATCCGAATTTAATACAAGAAGCACAATTCCGACTTAAGTACAAGAGGACTGATACTCTAACTTTCTTAGATTTGAACTTCTCCTGTGAGTCCAGTTTTAGATTCCGACGCTTCACTTCAGGTTTACTGTATACCTTGGACCTTCTTATTGACGATGAAGCTTAGAAATTGCATCTGAATTTATTACAAAGGGCTCAATGCCGACTTAAGTACAAGAGGACTGACATTCTAACTTTCAATGATTTGAACCTCTCCTGTGAGTCCAGTTTTAGATTCCGATACTTTACTTCAGGATTACTGTATACCTTGGTCCTTCTTAGTGACGATGAAACACAGAAATTGCATCCGAATTTAATAGAAAAGGCACAAGGCCGACTTAAGTACAAGAGGACTGACACTCTAATTTTCTATGATTAGTGCCTCTCCTGTGAGTCCAGTTTCAGATTCCGATGCTTCACTCCAGGCTTACTGTATACCTTGAACGTAGTTATTGACGATGATACACAGAAATTGTATCCGAATTTAATACAAAAGACGCAATGAAGACTTAAGTACAAGGGGACTGACACTCTACGTTTCTATTATGTAAACCTCTCCTGTGAGTCCAGTTTTAGATTCCGATGCTTCACATCAGGTTTACTGTATACCTTGGACGTTCTTATTGACGATGCAACGCAGAAAATGCATCCGAATTTAATACAAAAGGCACAATGCCGACTTAAGTACAAGCGGACTGACACTACAACTTTCTATGATTTGATACACTCCTGTGAGCTGAGTTTTAGATTCCGATGCTTCACTTCCGGTTTACAGTATACCTTGGACTTTCTTATTGACGATGAATCACAGAAATTGCATCCGAATTTAATACAAAAGGCACAATACCGAGATAAGTACAAGAGGACTGACACTCTAAGTTTCTATGATTGAAACCTCTCCTGGGAGTCCAGTTTTAGATTCCGATGCTTCACTTCAGGTTTACTGTGTACCTTGGACCTTCTTATTGAGGATGAAACACAGAAATTGCATCCGAATTTAATACAAGAGGCACAATGCCGACTTAAGTACAAGAGGACGGCCACTCTCACTTTCTATGATTTGAACCTCTCCTGTGAGTCCAGTTTTAGATTCCGATGCTTCACTTTAGGCTTACTGTATACCTTGGACCTTCTTATTGACGATGAAACACAGAAATTGTATCCGAATTTAAAACAAAAGACACAATGCCGACTCAAGAACAAGAGGACTGACAGTCTACCTTTCTATGATGTAAACCACTCCTGTGAGTCCAAATTTAGATTCCGATGCTTCACATCAGGTTTACTGTATACTTTGGACCTTCTTATTGACGATGAAACACAGAAAATGCATCCGAATTTAATACAAAAGGCACAATGCCGACTTAAGTACAAGAGGACTGACACTCTAACTTGCTATGATTGAAACCTCACCTGTGAGTCCAGTTTCAGATTCCGATGCTTCACTTCAGGTTTACTGTATACCTCGGACCTTCTTATTGACGATGAAACACAGAAATTGCATCCGAATTTAATACAAAAGGCACAATGCCGACTTAAGTACAAGCGGACTGACACTATAACTTTCTATTATTTGAACCACTCCTGTGAGTTGAGTTTTAGATTCCGATGCTTCACTTCCGGTTTACTGTATACCTTGGACTTTCTTATAGACGATGAATCACAGAAATTGCATCCGAATTTAATACAAAAGGCACAATACCGAGTTAAGTACAAGAGGACTGACACTCTAAGTTTCTATGATTGAAACCTCTCCTGTGAGTTGAGTATTAGATTCCGATGCTTCACTTCAGGAGTACTGTATACCTTGGACCTTCTTATTGACGATGAAACACAGAAATGTTATCTGAATTTATTACAAAAGGCACAATGGCGACTTAAGTACAATAGGACTGACATTCTAACTTTCTATGATTTGAACCTCTCCTGTGAGTCCAGTTTTAGATTCCGATGCTTTACTTCAGGATTACTGTGTACCTTGGTCCTTCTTAGTGACGATGAAACACAGAAATTGTATCCGAATTTAATACAAAAGACACAATGCCGCCTTAAGTACAAGAGGACTGACACTCTACCATTCTATGATGTAAATCTCTCCTGTGAGTCCAGTTTTAGATTCCGATGCTTCACATCAGGTTTACTGTATACCTTGGACCTTCTTATTGACGATGAAACGCAGGAAATACATCCGAATTTAATACAAAAGTCACAATGCCGACTTAAGTACAAGAGGACTGACCCTCTATCTTTCTATTATTTGAACCACTCGTGTGAGTTGAGTTTTAGATTCCGATGCTTCACTTCCGGATTACTGTATATATTGAACGTTCTTATTGACGATGAAACACAGAAATTGCATACGAATTTAATACAAAAGGCCTAATGCCGACATAAGTACAAGAGGACAGACTTCTAACTTTCAATGATTGAAACCTCTCCTGTGAGTCCATTTTTAGATTCCGATGCTTCACTTCAGGTTTACTGTATACCTCGGAACTTCTTATTGACGATGAAACACAGAAAGTGCATCCGAATGTAATACAAAAGGCACAAAGCCGACTTAAATACCAGCGGACGACACTATATATTTCTATGATTTGAACCACTCCTGTGAGCTGAGTTTTAGATTCCGATGCTTCACTTCCGGTTTACTGTATACCTTGGACTTTCTTATTGACGATGAATCACAGAAATTGCATCCGAATTTAATACAAAAGGCACAATACCGAGTTAAGTACCAGAGGACTGACACTAAGTTTCTATGATTGAAACCTCTCCTGTGAGTCCAGTTTTAGATTCCAATGCTTCACTTCAGGTTTACTGTATACCTTGGACCTTCTTATTGACGATGAAACGCAGAAATTGCATCCGAATTCAATACAAAAGGCACAATGCCGACTTAAGTACAAGAGGACGGCCACTCTCACTTTAATGATATGAACCTCTCCTGTGAGTCCAGTTTTAGATTCCGATGCTTCACTTCAGGCTTACTGTATACCTTGGACCTTCTTATTGACGATGAAACACAGAAATTGTATCCGAATTTAATACAAAAGACACAATGCCGACTTAAGTACAAGAGGACTGGCACTCTACCTTTCTATGATGTAAACCTCTCCTGTGAGTCCAGATTTAGATTCCGATGCTTCACATCAGGTTTACTGTTTACTTTGGACCTTCTTATTGACGATGGAACACAGAAAATGCATCCGAATTGAATACAAAAGGCACAATGCCGACTTAAGTACAAGAGGACTGACACTCTAACTTTCTATGATTGAAACCACACCTGTGAGTCCAGTTTCAGATTCCGATGCTTCACTTCAGGTTTACTGTTTACCTCGGACCTTCTTATTGACGATGAAACACAGAAATTGCATCCGAAATTAATACAAAAGGCACAATGCCGACTTAAGTACAAGCGGACTGACACTATAACTTTCTATGGTATGAACCACTCCTGTGAGTTGAGTTTTGGATTCCGATGCATCACTTCCGGTTTACTGTATACCTTGGACTTTCTTATTGACGATGAAACACAGAAATTGCATCCGAATTTAATACAAAAGGCACAATACAGAGTTAAGTACAAGACTACTGACACTCTAACTCTCTATGATTTAAATCTCTCCTGTGAGTCCAGTTTTAGATTCCGACGCTACACTTCAGGTTTACTGTATACCTTAAACCTCCTTATTGACGATGAAATTCAGAAATTGCATCCGAATTTAATACAAAAGCACAATGTCGACTTAAGTACAAGAGGACTGACACTCTAACTTTCTATGACTTAAACCTCTCCTGTGAGTCCAGTTTTAGATTCCGATGCTTCACTTCAGGTTTACTGTATACCTCGGACTTTCTTATTGACGATGAAACACAAAAATTGCATCCGAATTTAATACAAAAGGCACAATGCCGATTTGAGTACAAGCGGACTGACACTACAAATTTCTATGATTTGAACCACTCCTGTGAGTTGAGTTTTAGATTCCGATGCTTCACTTCCGGTTTACTGTATACCTTGGACTTTCTTATTGACGATGAATCACAGAAATTGCATCCGAATTTAATACAAAAGGCACAATACCGGGTTCAGTACAAGAGGACTGATACTCTAACTTTCGATGATTTAAACCTCTACTGTGAGTCCAGTTTTAGATTCCGACGCTACACTTCAGGTTTTCTGTATACCTTAAACCTTCTTATTGACGATGAAACTCAGAAATTGCATCCGAATTTACTACAAAAGCACAATGCCGACTTAAGTACAAGAGGACTGACACTCGAACTTTCAATGATTTGAACCTCTCCTGTGAGTCCAGTTTTAGATTCCGATGCCTCACGTCAGGTTTACTGTATACCTTGGACCTTCTTATTGACGATGAATCACAGAAATTGCATCCGAATTTAATACAAACGGCACAATACTGAGTTAAGTACAAGAGGACTGACACTCTAAGTGTCTATGATTGAAACCTCTCCTGTGAGTTGAGTTTTAGATTCCGATGCTTCACTTCAGGTTTACTGTATACCTTGGACCTTCTTATTGACGATGAAACACAGAAATGTTATCTGAATTTATTACAAAAGGCACAATGCCGACTTAAGTACAAGATTACTGACATTCTAACTTTCTATGATTTGAACCTCTCCTGTGAGTCCAGTTTTAGATTCCGATTCTTTACTTCAGGATTACTGTGTACCTTGGTCTTTCTTGGTGACGGTGAAACACAGAAATTGTATCCGAATTTAATACAAAAGACACAATGCCGCCTTAAGTACAAGAGGATTGACACTCTACCATTCTATGATGTAAACCTATCCTGTGAGTCCAGTTTTAGATTCCGATGCTTCACATCAGGTTTACTGTATACCTTGGAACTTCTTATTGAGGATGAAACGCAGAAAATACATCCGAATTTAATACAAAAGTCACAATGCCGACTTAAGTACAAGAGGACTGACCCTCTAACTTTCTATTATTTGAACCACTCGTGTGAGTTGAGTTTAGGATTCCGATGCTTCACTTCCGGATTACTGGATAACTTGAACGTTCTTATTAACGATGAAACACAGAAATTGCATACGAATTTAATACAAAAGGCACAATGCCGACTTAAGTACAAGAGGACATACTTCTAACTTTCAATGATTGAAACCTCTCCTGTGAGTCCATTTTTAGATTCCGATGCTTCACTTCAGGTTTACTGTATACCTCGGACCTTCTTATTGACGATGAAACATAGAAAGTGCATCCGAATTTAATACAAAAGGCACAATGCCGACTTAAATACCAGCGGACTGACACTATAACTTTCTATGATTTGAACCACTCCTGTGAGCTGAGTTTTAGATTCCGATGCTTCACTTCCGGTTTACTGTATACCTTGGACTTTCTTATTGACGATGAATCAGAAAAATTGCATCCGAATTTAATACAAAAGGCACAATACCGAGATAAGTACAAGAGGACTGACACTCTAAGTTTCTATGATTGAAACCCCTCCTGTGAGTCCAGTTTTAGATTCCGATGTTTCACTTTAGGTTTACTGTATACCTTGGACCTTCTTATTGACGATGAAACACAGAAATTGCATCCGAATTTAATACAAAAGGCACAATGCCGACTTAAGTACAAGAGGACGGCGACTCTCACTTTAATGATTTGAACCTCTCCTGTGAGTCCAGTTTTAGATTCCGATGCTTCACTTCAGGCTTACTGTATACCTTGGACCTTCTTATTTACGATGAAACACAGAAACTGTATCCGAATTTAATACAAAAGTCACAATGCCGACTTAAGTACAAGCGGACTGACACTATAACTTTCTATGATTTGAACCACTCCTGTGAGTTGAGTTTTGGATTCCGATGCTTCACTTCCGGTTTACTGTATACCTTGGACTTTCTTATTGACGATGAAACACAGAAATTGCATCCGAATTTAATACCAAAGGCACAATACCGAGTTCAGTACAAGAGGACTGACACTCTAACTTTCTATGATTTAAATCTCTCCTGTGAGTCATGTTTTGGATTCCGACGCTACACTTCGGGTTTACTGTATACCTTAAACCTCCTTATTGACGATGAAACTCGGAAATTGCATCCGAATTTAATACAAAAGCACAATGCCGACTTAGGTACAAGAGGACTGACACTCTAACTTTCTATGACTTAAACCTCTCCTGTGAGTCCAGTTTTAGATTCCGATGCTTCACTTCAGGTTTACTGTATACCTCGGACTTTCTTATTGACGATGAAACACAAAAATTGCATCCGAATTTAATACAAAAGGCACAATGCCGACTTGAGTATAAGCGGACTGACACTACAAGTTTCTATGCTTTGAACCACTCCTGTGAGTTGAGTTTTAGATTCCGATGCTTCACTTCCGGTTTACTGTATACCTTGGACTTTCTTATTGACGATGAATCACAGAAATTGCATCCGAATTTAATACAAAAGGAACAATACCGAGTTAAATACAAGAGGACTGACACTCTAAGTTTCTATGATTGAAACCTCTCCTGTGAGTCCAGTTTTAGAATCCGATGCTTCACTTCATGTTTACTGTATACCTTGGACCTTCTTATTGACGATGAAACACAGAAAATGCATCCGAATTTAATACAAAAGGCACAATGGCGACTTAAGTACAAGAGGACGGCCACTCTCACTTTCTATGATTTGAACCCCTCCTGTGTGTCCAGTTTTAGATTCCGATGCTTCACTTCAGGCTTACTGTATACCTTGGACCTTCTTATGGACGATGAAACACAGAAATTGTATCCGAATTTAATACAAAAGACACAATGATGACTTAAGTACAAGAGGACTGACACTCCACCTTTTAATGATGTAAACCTCTCCTGTGAGTCCAGATTTAGATTCCGATGCTTCACATCAGGTTTACTGTATACCTTAAACCTTCTTATTGACGATGAAACTCAGAAATTGCATCCGAATTTAATACAAAAGCACAATGCCGACTTAAGTACAAGAGGACTGACACCCGAACTTTCAATGATTTGAACCTCTCCTGTGAGTCCAGTTTTAGATTCCGATGCCTCACGTCAGGTTTACTGTATACCTTGGACCTTCTTATTGACGACGAAACACAGAAATTGCATCCGAATTTAGTACAAAAGGCACAATGCCGACTTAAGTACAAGAGGACTCACACTCTAAATTTCTTAGATTTGAACTTCTCCTGTGAGTCCAGTTTTATATTCCGATGCTTCACTTCAGGTTTACTGTTTACCTTGGACATTCTTATTGACGATGAAGCACAGAAATTTTATCTGAATTTATTATAAAAGGCACAATGCCGACTTAAGTACAAGAGGCCCGACATTCTAACTTTCTATGATATGAACCTTTCCTGTGAGCCCAGTTTTAGATTCCGATGCTTCACTTCAGGCTTACTGTATACCTTGGACGTTTTTATTGACGATGAGCCACAGAAATTGTATCCGAATTTAATATAAAAGACACAATGCCGACTTAAGTACAAGAGGACTGACACTCTACCTTTCTATGATGTAAACCTCTCCTGTGAGTCCAGATTTAGATTCCGATGCTTCACATCAGGTTTACTGTATACTTTGGACCTTCTTATTGACGATGAAACACAGAAAATGCATCCGAATTTAATACAAAAGGCACAATGCCGACTTAAGTACAAGAGGACTGACACTCTAACTTTCTATGATTTGAACCACTCGTGTGAGTTGAGTTTTAGATTCCGATGCTTCACTTCCGGTTTACTGTATACCTTGGACCTTCTTATTGACGATGAAACACAGAAATTGCATCCGAATTTAATACCAAAGGCACAATACCGAGTTCAGTACAAGAGGACTGACACTCTAACTTTCTATGATTTAAATCTCTCCTGTGAGTCATGTTTTAGATTCCGACGCTACACTTCGGGTTTACTGTATACCTTAAACCTCCTTATTGACGATGAAACTCGGAAATTGCATCCGAATTTAATACAAAAGCACAATGCCGACTTAAGTACAAGAGGACTGACACTCTAACTTTCTATGACTTAAACCTCTCCTGTGAGTCCAGTTTTAGATTCCGATGCTTCACTTCAGGTTTACTGTATACCTCGGACTTTCTTATTGACGATGAAACACAAAAATTGCATCCGAATTTAATACAAAAGGCACAATGCCGACTTGAGTATAAGCGGACTGACACTACAACTTTCTATGCTTTGAACCACTCCTGTGAGTTGAGTTTTAGATTCCGATGCTTCACTTCCGGTTTACTGTATACCTTGGACTTTCTTATTGACGATGAATCACAGAAATTGCATCCGAATTTAATACAAAAGGAACAATACCGAGTTAAATACAAGAGGACTGACACTCTAAGTTTCTATGATTGAAACCTCTCCTGTGAGTCCAGTTTTAGATTCCGATGCTTCACTTCATGTTTACTGTATACCTTGGACCTTCTTATTGACGATGAAACACAGAAAATGCATCCGAATTTAATACAAAAGGCACAATGGCGACTTAAGTACAAGAGGACGGCCACTCTCACTTTCTATGATTTGAACCCCTCCTGTGTGTCCAGTTTTAGATTCCGATGCTTCACTTCAGGCTTACTGTATACCTTGGACCTTCTTATGGACGATGAAACACAGAAATTGTATCCGAATTTAATACAAAAGACACAATGATGACTTAAGTACAAGAGGACTGACACTCCACCTTTTAATGATGTAAACCTCTCCTGTGAGTCCAGATTTAGATTCCGATGCTTCACATCAGGTTTACTGTATACTTTGGACCTTCTGATTGACGATGAAACACAGAAAATGCATCCGAATTTAATACAAAAGGCACAATGCCGACTTAAGTACAAGAGGACTGACACTCTAACTTTCTATGATTTGAACCACTCGTGTGAGTTGAGGTTTAGAGTCCGATGCTTCACTTCCGGTTTACTGTATACCTTGGACTTTCTTATTGACGATGAAACACAGAAATTGCATGGGAATTTAATACAAAAAGCACAATACTGGGTTCAGTACAAGAGGACTGACACTCTAACATTCTATGATTTAAACCTCTCCTGTGAGTCCAGTTTTAGATTCCGACGCTACACTTCAGGTTTTCTGTATACCTTAAACCTTCTTATTGACGATGAAACTAAGAAATTGCATCCGAATTTAATACAAAAGCACAATGCCGACTTAAGTACAAGAGGACTGACACTCGAACTTTCAATGATTTGAAATTCTCCTGTGAGTCCAGTTTTAGATTCCGATGCCTCACGTCAGGTTTACTGTATACCTTGGACCTTCTTATTGACGACGAAACACAGAAATTGCATCCGAATTTAGTACAAAAGGCACAATGCCGACTTAAGTACAAAAGGACTCACACTTTAAATTTCTTAGATTTGAACTTCTCCTGTGAGTCCAGTTTTATATTCCGATGCTTCACTTCAGGTTTACTGTTTACCTTGGACATTCTTATTGACGATGAAGCACAGAAATTTTATCTGAATTTATTATAAAAGGCACAATGCCGACTTAAGTACAAGAGGCCCGACATTCTAACTTTCTATGATTTGAACCTTTCCTGTGAGCCCAGTTTTAGATTCCGATGCTTCACTTCAGGCTTACTGTATACCTTGGACGTTCTTATTGACGATGAACCACAGAAATTGTATCCGAATTTAATATAAAAGACACAATGCCGACTTAAGTACAAGAGGACTGACACTCTACCTTTCTATGATGTAAACCTCTCCTGTGAGTCCAGATTTAGATTCCGATGCTTCACATCAGGTTTACTGTATACTTTGGACCTTCTTATTGACGATGAAACACAGAAAATGCATCCGAATTTAATACAAAAGGCACAATGCCGACTTAAGTACAAGAGGACTGACACTCTAACTTTCTATGATTTGAACCACTCGTGTGAGTTGAGTTTTAGATTCCGATGCTTCACTTCCGGTTTACTGTATACCTTGGACCTTCTTATTGACGATGAAACACAGAAATTGCATCCGAATTTAATACCAAAGGCACAATACCGAGTTCAGTACAAGAGGACTGACACTCTAACTTTCTATGATTTAAATCTCTCCTGTGAGTCATGTTTTAGATTCCGACGCTACACTTCGGGTTTACTGTATACCTTAAACCTCCTTATTGACGATGAAACTCGGAAATTGCATCCGAATTTAATACAAAAGCACAATGCCGACTTAAGTACAAGAGGACTGACACTCTAACTTTCTATGACTTAAACCTCTCCTGTGAGTCCAGTTTTAGATTCCGATGCTTCACTTCAGGTTTACTGAATACCTCGGACTTTCTTATTGACGATGAAACACAAAAATTGCATCCGAATTTAATACAAAAGGCACAATGCCGACTTGAGTATAAGCGGACTGACACTACAACTTTCTATGCTTTGAACCACTCCTGTGAGTTGAGTTTTAGATTCCGATGCTTCACTTCCGGTTTACTGTATACCTTGGACTTTCTTATTGACGATGAATCACAGAAATTGCATCCGAATTTAATACAAAAGGAACAATACCGAGTTAAATACAAGAGGACTGACACTCTAAGTTTCTATGATTGAAACCTCTCCTGTGAGTCCAGTTTTAGATTCAGATGCTTCACTTCATGTTTACTGTATACCTTGGACCTTCTTATTGACGATGAAACACAGAAAATGCATCCGAATTTAATACAAAAGGCACAATGGCGACTTAAGTACAAGAGGACGGCCACTCTCACTTTCTATGATTTGAACCCCTCCTGTGTGTCCAGTTTTAGATTCCGATGCTTCACTTCAGGCTTACTGTATACCTTGGACCTTCGTATGGACGATGAAACACAGAAATTGTATCCGAATTTAATACAAAAGACACAATGATGACTTAAGTACAAGAGGACTGACACTCCACCTTTTAATGATGTAAACCTCTCCTGTGAGTCCAGATTTAGATTCCGATGCTTCACATCAGGTTTACTGTATACTTTGGACCTTCTGATTGACGATGAAACACAGAAAATGCATCCGAATTTAATACAAAAGGCACAATGCCGACTTAAGTACAAGAGGACTGACACTCTAACTTTCTATGATTTGAACCACTCATGTGAGTTGAGGTTTAGAGTCCGATGCTTCACTTCCGGTTTACTGTATACCTTGGACTTTCTTATTGACGATGAAACACAGAAATTGCATCCGAATTTAATACAAAAAGCACAATACTGGGTTCAGTACAAGAGGACTGACACTCTAACATTCTATGATTTAAACCTCTCCTGTGAGTCCAGTTTTAGATTCCGACGCTACTCTTCAGGTTTTCTGTATACCTTAAACCTTCTTATTGACGATGAAACTAAGAAATTGCATCCGAATTTAATACAAAAGCACAATGCCGACTTAAGTACAAGAGGACTGACACTCGAACTTTCAATGATTTGAAATTCTCCTGTGAGTCCAGTTTTAGATTCCGATGCCTCACGTCAGGTTTACTGTATACCTTGGACCTTCTTATTGACGACGAAACACAGAAATTGCATCCGAATTTAGTACAAAAGGCACAATGCCGACTTAAGTACAAGAGGACTCACACTCTAAATTTCTTAGATTTGAACTTCTCCTGTGAGTCCAGTTTTATATTCCGATGCTTCACTTCAGGTTTACTGTTTACCTTGGACATTCTTATTGACGATGAAGCACAGAAATTTTATCTGAATTTATTATAAAAGGCACAATGCCGACTTAAGTACAAGAGGCCCGACATTCTAACTTTCTATGATTTGAACCTTTCCTGTGAGCCCAGTTTTAGATTCCGATGCTTCACTTCAGGCTTACTGTATACCTTGGACGTTCTTATTGACGATGAACCACAGAAATTGTATCCGAATTTAATATAAAAGACACAATGCCGACTTAAGTACAAGAGGACTGACACTCTACCTTTCTATGATGTAAACCTCTCCTGTGAGTCCAGATTTAGATTCCGATGCTTCACATCAGGTTTACTGTATACTTTGGACCTTCTTATTGACGATGAAACACAGAAAATGCATCCGAATTTAATACAAAAGGCACAATGCCGACTTAAGTACAAGAGGACTGACACTCTAACTTTCTATGATTTGAACCACTCGTGTGAGTTGAGTTTTAGATTCCGATGCTTCACTTCCGTTTTACTGTATACCTTGGACCTTCTTATTGACGATGAAACACAGAAATTGCATCCGATCTTAACACAATGCCGACTTAAGTACAAGATGACTGACACTCTAACTTTCTATGATTTGAACCTCTCCTGTGAGTCCAGTTTTAGATTTCGATGCTTCACTTCCGGTTAACTGTATACCTTGGATTTTCTTATTGACGATGAAACTCAGAAATTGCATCCGAATTTAGTACAAAAGGCACAATGCCGACTTATGTACAAGAGGACTGACACTCGAACTATCAATGATTTCAACCTCTCCTGTGAGTCCAGTTTTAGATTTCGATGCCTCACGTCAGGTTTACTGTATACCTTGGACCCTCTTATTGACGATGAAACACAGAAATTGCATCCGAATTTAATACAAAAGGCACAATGCTGACTTAAGTACAAGAGGACTGGCTCTAGAACTATATATGATTTGAACCCTTCGGGTGAGTTGAGTTTAGATTCCGATGCTTCACTTCCGGTTTACTGTATACCTTGGACGTTCTTACTGACGATGAAACACAGACATTGCATCCGAATTTAATACAAAAGGCACAATGCCGACTTAAGTACAAGAGGACTGACACTCTAAATTTCTTAGATTTGAACTTCTCCTGTGAGTCCAGTTTTAGATTCCGATGCTTCACTTCAGGTTTACTGTATACCTTGGACGTTCTTATTAACGATGATCCACAGAAATGGCAACCGAATTTAATACAAAAGTTACAATGCCGACTTAAGTACAAGAGGACTGACACTCTAAGTTTCTACGATTAGTACCTCTCCTGTGAGTCCAGTTTTAGATTCCGATGCTTCACTTCAGGCTTACTGTATACCTTGGACCTTCTTATTGACGAAGATACACAGAAATTGTATCCGAATTTAATACAAAAGACACATTGCCGACTTAAGTACAAGAGGACTGACACTCTACCTTTCTATGATGTTAACCTCTCCTGTGAGTCCAGTTTTACATTCCGATGCTTCACATCAGGTTTACTGTATACCTTGGACCTTCTTATTGACGATGAAACACAGAAAATGCATCCGAATTTAATACAAAAGGCACAATGCTGACTTAAGTACAAGAGGACTGGCTCTCGAACTATCTATGATTTGAACCCCTCGGGTGAGTTGAGTTTTAGATTGCGATGCTTCACTTCCAGTTTACTGTATACATTGGACGTTCTTACTGACGATGAAACACAGACATTGCATCCGAATTTAATACAAAAGGCACAATGCCGACTTAAGTACAAGAGGACTGACACTCTAAATTTTCTTAGATTTGAACTTCCCCTGTGAGTCCAGTTTTAGATTCCGATGCTTCACTTCAGATTTACTGTATACCTTGGACCTTCTTATTGACGATGAAGCACAGAAATTTTATCTGAATGTATTACAAAAGGCACAATGCCGACTTAAGTACAAGAGGCCCGACATTCTAACTTTCTATGATTTGAATCTTTCCTATGAGTCCAGTTTTAGATTCCGATGCTTCACTTCAGGTTTACTGGATACATTGGACCTTCTTATTGACGATGAAAGACAGAAATTGCATCTGAATTTAATACAAAAGGCACAATGCCGACTTAAGTACAAGAGGACTGACTTTCTAACTTTCTATGACTTAAACCTCTCCTGTGAGTCCAGTTTTAGACTCTGATGCTTCACTTCTGGTTTACTGTATACCTTGGACCTTCTTATTGACGATGAAACACCGAAATTGCATCCGAATATAATACAAATGGCACAATGCCGACTTAAGTACAAGAGGACTGACACTCTAACCTTCTATAATTTGAACCTCTCCTGTGAGGCGAGTTTTAGATTCCGATGGTTCACTTCAGGTGTACTGTATACCTTGGACCTTCTTATTGACGATGAAACTTAGAAATTGCAACCGAAATTAATACAAAAGGCACAATGCCGACATAAGTACAAGAGGACAGACACTCTATCTTTCCATGATTAGCACCTCTCCTGTGAGTCCAGTTTTAGATTCCGATGCTTCACTTCAGGCTTACTGTATACTTTGGACCTTCTTATTGACGAAGATACACAGAAATTGTATCCGAATGTAATACAAAAGACACAATGCCGACTTAAGTACAACAGGACTGACACTCTACCTTTCTATGATGTTAACCTCTCCAGTGAGTCCAGTTTTACATTCCGATGCTTCACATCAGGTTTACTGTATACCTTGGACCTTCTTATTGACGATGAAACACAGAAAATGCATCCGAAATTAATACAAAACGCACAATGCCGACTTAAGTATAAAAGGACTGACACTCTAACTTTCTATGATTGAAACCTCTCCTGTGAGTTCAGTTTTAAACTCTGATGCTTCACGTCTGGTTTACTGTATACCTTGGACCTTCTTATTGACGATGAAACACAGAAATCGCTGCCGAATTTAATACAAAAGGCTCAATGCAGACTTAAGTACAAGAGGAAGGACACTCTAACTATCTATGATTTAAACCTCTCCTGTGAGTCCAGTTTTAGATTCCGATGCATCACTTCTGGTTTACTCTATACCTTAGACCTTCTTATTGACGATGAAACACCGAAATTGCATCCATATTTAATACAAATGGCACAATGCCGACTAAAGTACAAGAGGACTGACACTCTAACATTCTGTGATTTCAACCTCTCCTGTGAGTCCAGTTTTAGATTCCGATGCTTCACTTCACGTTTACTGTATACCTTGGACATTCTTATAGACACTGAAACACAGAAATTGCATCCGAATTTAATATAAAAGGCACAATGCCGACTTAAGTACAAGAGGACTGACACTCAAACCTTCTATAATTTGAACCTCTCCTGTGAGGTGAGTTTTAGATTGCGATGGTTCACTTCAGGTTTACTGTATACCTTGGACCTTCTTATTGACGATGAAACACAGAAATCGCATCCGAGTTTAATACAAAAGGCACAAGGTCGACTTAAGTACAAGAGGACAGACACTCTATCTTTCCATGATTTGTACCTGTCCTGTGAGTCCAGTTTTAGATTCCGATGCTTTACTTGAGGTTTACTGTATACCTTGGACCTTCTTAGTGACGATGAAACTTAGAAATTGCAACCGAAATTAATACAAAAGGCACAATGCCGACTTAAGTACAAGAGGACAGACACTCTATCTTTCCATGATTAGTACCTCTCCTGTGAGTCCAGTTTTAGATTCCGATGCTTCACTTCAGGCTTACTGTATACTTTGGACCTTCTTATTGACGAAGATACACAGAAATTGTATCCGAATTTAATACAAAAGACACAATGCCGACTTAAGTACAACAGGACTGACACTCTACCTTTCTATGATGTTAACCTCTCCTGTGAGTCCAGTTTTACATTCCGATGCTACACATCAGGTTTACTGTATACCTTGGACCTTCTTATTGACGATGAAACACAGAAAATGCATCCGAATTTAATACAAAAGGAACAATGCCGACTTAAGTACAAGAAGACTGACCCTCCAACTTTCTATGATTTGAACCACTCGTGTGAGTTGAGTTTTAGATTCCGATGCTACACTTCCGGTTTACTGTATACCTTGGACCTTCTTATTGACCATGAAACGCAGATATTGCATCCGAATTTAATATAAAAGGCTCAATGCAGACTTAAGTACAAGAGGACTGACACTCTAACTTTCTATGATTTGAACCTCTCCTGTGAGTTGAGTTTTAGATTCCGATGCTTCACTTCCGGTTTACTGTATATCTTGGACTTTCTAATTGACGATGAAACACAGAAATTGCATCCGAATTTAATACAAAAGGCTCAATGCAGACTTAAGTACAAGAGGACTGACACTCTAACTCTCTATGATTTGAACCTCTTCTGTGAGTTGAGTTTTAGATTCCGATGCTTCACATCAGGTTTACTGTATACCTTGGACCTTCTTATTGACGATGAAACACAGAAATTGCATCCGAAATTAATACAAAAGGCACAATGCCGACTTAAGTTTAAAAGGACTGACACTCTAACTTTCTATGATTGAAACCTCTCCTGTGAGTTCAGTTTTAGACTCTGATGCTTCACGTCTGGTTTACTGTATACCTTGGACCTTCTTATTGACGATGAAATACAGAAATTGCATCCGAATTTAATACAAAAGGCACAACGCCGACTTATGTACAAGAGGACAGACACTCGAACTTTCTATGGTTTGAACCCCTCCTGTGAGTTGAGTTTTAGATTCCGATGCTCCACTTCCGGTTTACTGTATAACTTGGACTTTCTTATTGACGATGAAACACAGAAATTGCAGCCGAATTTAATACAAATGGCTCAATGCAGACTTAAGTACAAGAGGACTGACACTCTAACTTTCTGTGATTTGAACCTCTCCTGTGAGTTGAGTTTTAGATTCCGATGCTTCACTTCAGGTTCACTGTATACCTTGTGCCTTCTTATTGACGATGAAACACAGAAATTGCATCCGAATTTAATACAAAAGGCACAATGCCGACTTAAGTACAAGAGGACTGACACTCTAACTTTCTTAGATTTGAACTTCTCCTGTGAGTCCACTTTTAGTTTCCGATGCTTCACTTCAGGTTTACTGTATACATTGGGCCTTCTTATTGACGATGAAACACAGAAATTGCATCCGAATTTAATACAAAAGGCACAATGCCGACTTAAGTACAAGAGGACGGACACTCTAACTATCTATGATTTAAACCTCTCCTGTGAGTCCAGTTTTAGATTCCGATGCTTCACTTCTGGCTTACTGTATACCTTAGACCTTCTTATTGACGATGAAACACCGAAATTGCATCCGAATTTAATACAAATGGCACAATGCCAACTAAAGTACAAGAGGACTGACACTCTAACATTCTGTGATTTCTACCCCTCCTGTGAGTCCAGTTTTAGATTCCGATGCTTCACTTCACGTTTACTGTATACCTTGGACATTCTTATAGACGCTGAAACACAGAAATTGCATCCGAATTTAATACAAAAGGCACAATGCCGACTTAAGTACAAGAGGACTGACACTCTAACCGTCTATAATTTGAACCTCTCCTGTGAGGTGAGTTTTAGATTGCGATGTTTCACTTCAGGTTTACTGTATACCTTGGACCTTCTTATTGACGATGAAACACAGAAATCGCATCTGAGTTTAATACAAAAGGCACAACGTCGACTTAAGTACAAGAGGACAGACACTCTACCTTTCCATGATTTGTACCTGTCCTGTGAGTCCACTTTTAGATTCCGATGCTTTACTTGAGGTTTACTGTATACCTTGGACCTTCTTAGTGACGATGAAACTTAGAAATTGCAACCGAAATTAATACAAAAGGCACAATGCCGACTTAAGTACAAGAGGACTGACACTCTAATTTTCAATGATTAGTACCTCTCCTGTGAGTCCAGTTTTAGGTTCCGATGCTTCACTTCAGGTTTACTGTATACCTTGGACGTTCTTATTGACGATGAATCACAGAAATGGCAACCGAATTTAATACAAAAGTTACAATGCCGACTTAAGTACTAGAGGACTGACACTCTAACATTCTATGATTTGAACCACTCGTGTGAGTTGAGTGTTAGATTCCGATGCTTCACTTTTGGTTTACTGTATACCTCGGACCCTCTTATTGACGATGAAACACAGAAATTGCATCCGAATTTAATACAAATGGCACAATGCCGACTTAAGTACAAGATGACTGACACTCTCACTTCCTATGATTTGAACCTCTCCTGTGAGTCCAGTTTTAGATTCCGATGCTTCACTTCCGGTTAACTGTATAACTTGGTCCTTCTTATTGACGATGAAACTCAGAAATTGCATACGAATTTAATACAAAAGGCACAATGCCGACTTAAGTACAAGAGGAATGACACTCTATATCTCTATGATTTGAACCTCTCCTGTGAGTCTAGTTTTAGATTCCGAAGCTTCACGTCAGGTTTACTGTATATCTTGGACCTTCTTATTGACGATGAAACACAGAGATTGCATCCGAAATTAATACAAAAGGCACAATGCTGACTTAAGTACAAGAGGACTGACACTCGAATTTCTATGATTTGCACCCCTCCTGTGAGTTGAGTTTTAGATTCCGATGTTTCACTTCTGGTTTACTGTATACCTTGGACCTTCTTATTGACGATGAAACACAGAAATTGCATCCGAATTTAATACAAAAGCACAATGCCGACTTAAGTACAAGTGGACTGACACTATAACTTTGTATGATTTGAACCACTCCTGTGAGTCCAGTTTAAGGTTCCAATACTACACTTCAGGTTTACTGTATACCTTGGACCTTCTTATTGACGATGAAACACAGAAATTGCATCCGAATTTAATACAAAAGCACAATGCCAACTTAAGTACAAGATGACTGACACTCCAACTTTCTATGATTTAAACCTCTCCGGTGAGTCCAGTTTCAGATTCCGATGTTTCACTTCAGGTTTACTGTATACCTTGGACCTTCTTATTGACGATGAAACACAGATATAGCATCCGAATTTAATACAAAAGTAACAATGCCGACTTAAGTACAAAAGGATGGCCACTCTCACTTTCAATGATTTGAACCTCTCCTGTGAGTCCAGTTTTAGATTCCGATGCTTCACTTCAGGCTTACTGTATACCTTGGACCTTCTTATTGACGATGAAACACAGAAATTGTATCCGAATTTAATACAAAAGACACAATGGCGACTTAAGTACAAGAGGACTGACACTCTACCTTTCTATGATGTAAACCTCTCCCGTGAGTCCAGTTTTAGATTCCGATGCTTCACTTCAAGCTTACTGTATACCTTGGACCTTCTTATTGACGATGAAACACAGAAATTGCATCCGAATTTAATACAAAAGGCACAATGCTGACTTTAGTACAAGAGGACTTACACTCTAACTTTCTATGATTGAAACCTCTCCTGTGAGTCCAGTTTTAGATTCCGATGCTTCACTTCAGGTTAACTGTATACCTCGGGCCTTCTTATTGACGATGAAACACAGAAATAGCATCCGAATTTAATACAAAAGGCACAATGCCGACTTAAGTACAAGCGGATTGACACTATAACTTTCTATGATTTGAACCACTCCTGTGAGTTGAGTTTTAGATTCCGATGCTTCACTTCCGGTTTACTGTATACGTTGGACTTTCTTATTGACGATGAAACACAGAAATTGCATCCGAATTTAATACAAAAGGCACAATACCGAGTTAAGTTCAAGAATACTGACACTCTAACTTTCTACGATTTAAACCTCTCCTGTGAGTCCAGTTTTGGATTCCGATGCTACACTTTAGGTTTACTGTATACCTTGGACCTTCTTATTGACACAGAAATTGCATCCGAATTTAATACAAGAGGCACAATACCGAGTTAAGTTCAAGAATACTGACACTCTAACTTTCTACGATTTAAACCTCTCCTGTGAGTCCAGTTTTGGATTCCGATGCTACACTTTAGGTTTACTGTATACCTTGGACCTTCTTATTGACAATGAAACACAGAAATTGCATCCGAATTTAATACAAAAGCACTATGCCGACTTAAGTACAAGAGGTTTGACACTCTAACTTTCTATGATTTAAACCTCTCCTGTGAGTAAAGTTTTAGCTTCCGAAGCTTCACTTTAGTTTTACTGTATACCTCGGACCTTCTTATTGACGATGAAACACAGAAATTGCAATCCGAATATAATACAAAAGGCACAATGCCGACTTAAGTACAAGCGGACTGACACTATAACTTTCTATGATTTGAACCACTCCTTTGAATTGAGTTGTAGTTTCCGATGCTTCACTTCCGGTTCACTGTATACCTTGGACTTTCTTTTTGACGATGAAACACAGAAATTGCATCCGAATTTAATACAAAAGGCACAATACCGTGTTAAGTACAGGAGGACTGACACTCTAAGTTTCCATGATTTAAACCTCTCCTGTGAGTCCAGTTTTAGATTCCGATGCTACACTTCAGGTTTGCTGTATACCTTGGACCTTCTTATTGACGATGAAACACAGAAATTGCATCCGAATTTAATACAAAAGGGCAATGCCGACTTAAGTACAAGAGGACTGACACTCTAACATTCTATGATTTAAACCTCTCCAGTGAGTCCTGTTTCAGATTCCGATGATTCACTTCAGGTTTACTGTATACCTTGGACCTTCTTATTGACGATGAAACACAGAAATTGCATCCGAATTTAATACAAAAGCCACAATGCCGACTTAAGTACAAGAGGACGGCCACTCTCACTTTCTATGATTTGAACCTCACCTGTGACTCCAGTTTTAGATTCCGATACTTCACTTCAGGCTTACTGTATACCTTGGACCTTCTTATTGACGATGAAACACAGAAATTGTATCCGGATTTAATACAAAAGACACAATGCCGACTTAAGTACAAGAGGACTGACACTCAACCTTTCTATGATGTAAACCTCTCCTGTGAGTCCAGTTTTAGATTCCTCTGCTTCACAACAGGTTTACTGTATACCTTGGACCTTCTTATTGACGATGAAACACAGAAAACGCATCCGAAGTTAATACAAAAGGCACAATGCCGACTTAAGTACAAGATGACTGACACTCTAACTTTCTATGATTTGAAACACTCCTGTGAGTTGAGTTTTAGATTCCGATTCTTCACTTCCGGTTTACTGTGTACCTTGGACTTTGTTATTGACGATGAAACACAGAAATTGCATCCGAATTTAATACAAAAGGCTCAATGCAGATTTAAGTTCAAGAGGACTGACACTCTAATTTTCTATGATTTGAACCTCTCCTGTGAGTTGAGTTTTAGATTCCGATGCTTCACTTCAGGTTTACTGTATGCCTTGGACCTTCTTATTGACGATGAAACACAGAAATTGCATCCGAATTTAATACAAAAAGCACAATGCCGACTTAAGTGCAAGAGGGCTGACACGCTATTTTTCTTAGATTTGAACTTCCCCTGTGAGTCAAGTTTTAGATTCTGATGCTTCAGTTCAGGTTTACTGTATACCTTGGACCTTCCTATTGACGATGAAGCACAGAAATTTTATCTGAATTTATTACAAAAGGTACAATGGCGACTTAAGTACAAGAGGACTGACACTCTAACTTTCTATGAATGAAACCTCACCTGTGAGTAGAGTTCTACATTCCGATGCTTTACTTCAGGTTCACTATATACCTCGGACCTTCTTATTGACGATGAAACACAGAAATTGCATCTGAATTTAATACAAAAGGCACAATACCGACTTAAGTACAAGCGGACTGACACTATAACTTTCTATGATTTGAACCACTCCTGTGAGTTGAGTTTTTGATTCCGAAGATTCACTTCCGGTTTACTGTATACCTTGGACTTTCTTATTGACGATGAAACTCAGAAATTGCATCCGAATTTAATACAAAAGTCTCAATGCAGACTTACGTACAAGAGGACTGACACTCTAACTTTCTATGATTTAAACCTCCCTTGTGAGTCCAGTTTTAGATTCCTACGCCTCACTTCACGTTTACTGTATACCTTGGACATTCTTATAGACGCTGAAACACAGAAATTGCATTCGAATTTAATAGAAACGGCACAATGCCGACTTAAGTACAAGAGGACTGACACTCTAACCTTCTATAATTTCAACCTCTCCTGTGAGGTGAGTTTTAGATTCCGATGGTTCACTTCAGGTGTACAGTATACCTTGGACCTTCTTATTGACGATGAAACACAGAAAATGCATCCGAATTTAATACAAAAGGCACAATAAGGACTTAAGTACAAGAAGACTGACACTCCAACTTTCTATGATTTGAACCACTCGTGTGAGTTGAGTTTTAGATTCCGATGCTACACTTCGGGTTCACTGTGTACCTTGTACCTTCTTATTGACGATGAAACACAGAAATTGCATCCGAATTTAATACAAAAGGCACAATGCCGACTTAAGTACCAGAGGAATGACACTCTAACTTTCTTAGATTTGAACTTCTCCTGTGAGTCCACTTTTAGTTTCCGATGCTTCACTTCAGGTTTACTGTATACCTTGGACCTTCTTATTGACGATGAAACACAGAAATTTTATCTGAATTTATTACAAAAGGCACAATACCGACTTAAGTACAAGAGGACGGACACTCTAACTATCTATGATTTAAACCTCTCCTGTGAGTCCAGTTTTAGATTCCGATGCTTCACTTCAGGCTTACTGTATACTTTGGACCTTCTTATTGACGAAGATACACAGAAATTGTATCCGAATGTAATACAAAAGACACAATGCCGACTTAAGTACAACAGGACTGACACTCTACCTTTCTATGATGTTAACCTCTCCAGTGAGTCCAGTTTTACATTCCGATGCTTCACATCAGGTTTACTGTATACCTTGTACCTTCTTATTGACGATGAAACACAGAAAATGCATCCGAATTTAATACAAAAGGCACAATGCCGACTTAAGTACAAGAAGGCTGACACTCCAACTTTCTATGATTTGAACCACTCGTGTGAGTTGAGTTTTAGATTCCGATGCTACACTTCCGGTTTACTGTATACCTTGGACCTTCTTATTGACCATGATACGCAGATATTGCATCCGAATTTAATACAAAATGCTCAATGCAGACTTAAGTACAAGAGGACTGACACTCTAACGTTCTATGATTTGAACCTCTCCTGTGAGTTGAGTTTTAGATTCCGATGCTTCACTTCCGGTTTACTGTATATCTTGGACTTTCTTATTGACGATGAAACACAGAAATTGCATCCGAATTTAATACAAAATGCTCAATGCAGACTTAAGTACAAGAGGACTGACACTCTAACTCTCTATGATTTGAACCTCTTCTGTGAGTTGAGTTTTAGATTCCGATGCTTCACATCAGGTTTACTGTATACCTTGGACCTTCTTATTGACGATGAAACACAGAAATTGCATCCGAAATTAATACAAAAGGCACAATGCCGACTTAAGTTTAAAAGGACTGACACTCTAACTTTCTATGATTGAAACCTCTCCTGTGAGTTCAGTTTTAGACTCTGATGCTTCACGTCTGGTTTACTGTATACCTTGGACCTTCTTATTGACGATGAAATACAGAAATTGCATCCGAATTTAATACAAAAGGCACAACGCCGACTTATGTACAAGAGGACAGACACTCGAACTTTCTATGATTTGAACCCCTCCTGTGAGTTGAGTTTTAGATTCCGATGCTCCACTTCCGGTTTACTGTATAACTTGGACTTTCTTATTGACGATGAAACACAGAAATTGCAGCCGAATTTAATACAAATGGCTCAATGCAGACTTAAGTACAAGAGGACTGACACTCTAACTTTCTGTGATTTGAACCTCTCCTGTGAGTTGAGTTTTAGATTCCGATGCTTCACTTCAGGTTCACTGTATACCTTGTACCTTCTTATTGACGATGAAACACAGAAATTGCATCCGAATTTAATACAAAAGGCACAATACCGACTTAAGTACAAGAGGACTGACACTCTAACTTTCATAGATTTGAACTTCTCCTGTGAGTCCACTTTTAGTTTCCGATGCTTCACTTCAGGTTTACTGTATACATTGGACCTTCTTATTGACGATGAAACACAGAAATTGCATCCGAATTTAATACAAAAGGCACAATGCCGACTTAAGTACAAGAGGACGGACACTCTAACTATCTATGATTTAAACCTCTCCTGTGAGTCCAGTTTTAGATTCCGATGCTTCACTTCTGGTTTACTGTATACCTTAGACCTTCTTATTGACGATGAAACACCGAAATTGCATCCGAATTTAATACAAATGGCACAATGCCAACTAAAGTACAAGAGGACTGACACTCTAACATTCTGTGATTTCTACCCCTCCTGTGAGTCCAGTTTTAGATTCCGATGCTTCACTTCTCGTTTACTGTATACCTTGGACATTCTTATAGACGCTGAAACACAGAAATTGCATCCGAATTTAATACAAAAGGCGCAATGCCGACTTAAGTACAAGAGGACTGACACTCTAACCGTCTATAATTTGAACCTCTCCTGTGAGGTGAGTTTTAGATTGCGATGGTTCACTTCAGGTTTACTGTATACCTTGGACCTTCTTATTGACGATGAAACACAGAAATCGCATCCGAGTTTAATACAAAAGGCACAAGGTCGACTTAAGTACAAGAGGACAGACACTCTATCTTTCCATGATTTGTACCTGTCCTGTGAGTCCAGTTTTAGATTCCGATGCTTTACTTGAGGTTTACTGTATACCTTGGACCTTCTTAGTGACGATGAAACTTAGAAATTGCAACCGAAATTAATACAAAAGGCACAATGCCGACTTAAGTACAAGAGGACAGACACTCTATCTTTCCATGATTAGTACCTCTCCTGTGAGTCCAGTTTTAGATTCCGATGCTTCACTTCAGGCTTACTGTATACTTTGGACCTTCTTATTGACTAAGATACACAGAAATTGTATCCGAATTTAATACAAAAGACACAATGCCGACTTAAGTACAACAGGACTGACACTCTACCTTTCAATGATGTTAACCTCTCCTGTGAGTCCAGTTTTACATTCCGATGCTACACATCAGGTTTACTGTATACCTTGGACCTTCTTATTGACGATGAAACGCAGAAAATGCATCAAAATTTAATACAAAAGGCACAATGCCGACTTAAGTACAAGAAGACTGACACTCCAACTTTCTATGATTTGAACCACTCGTGTGAGTTGAGTTTTAGATTCCGATGCTACACTTCCGGTTTACTGTATACCTTGGACCTTCTTATTGACCATGAAACGCAAATATTGCATCCGAATTTAATACAAAAGGCTCAATGCAGACTTAAGTACAAGAGGACTGACACTCTAACTTTCTATGATTTGAACCTCTCCTGTGAGTTGAGTTTTAGATTCCGATGCTTCACTTCCGGTTTACTGTATATCTTGGACTTTCTAATTGACGATGAAACACAGAAATTGCATCCGAATTTAATACAAAAGGCTGAATGCAGACTTAAGTACAAGAGGACTGACACTCTAACTCTCTATGATTTGAACCTCTTCTGTGAGTTGAGTTTTAGATTCCGATGCTTCACATCAGGTTTACTGTATACCTTGGACCTTCTTATTGACGATGAAACACAGAAATTGCATCCGAAATTAATACAAAAGGCACAATGCCGACTTAAGTTTAAAAGGACTGACACTCTAACTTTCTATGATTGAAACCTCTCCTGTGAGTTCAGTTTTAGACTCTGATGCTTCACGTCTGGTTTACTGTATACCTTGGACCTTCTTAGTGACGATGAAACTTAGAAATTGCAACCGAAATTAATACAAAAGGCACAATGCCGACTTAAGTACAAGAGGACAGACACTCTATCTTTCCATGATTTGTACCTGTCCTGTGAGTCCAGTTTTAGATTCCGATGCTTTACTTGAGGTTTACTGTATACCTTGGACCTTCTTATTGACGATGAAACTTAGAAATTGCAACCGAAATTAATACAAAAGGCACAATGCCGACTTAAGTACAAGAGGACTGACACTCTAATTTTCAATGATTAGTACCTCTCCTGTGAGTCCAGTTTTAGGTTCCGATGTTTCATTTCAGGTTTACTGTATACCTTGGACGTTCTTATTGACGATGAATCACAGAAATGGCAACCGAATTTAATACAAAAGTTACAATGCCGACTTAAGTACTAGAGGACTGACACTCTAACTTTCTATGATTTGAACCACTCGTGTGAGTTGAGTGTTAGATTCCGATGCTTCACTTTTGGTTTACTGTATACCTTGGACCCTCTTATTGACGATGAAACACAGAAATTGCATCCGAATTTAATACAAATGGCACAATGCCGACTTAAGTACAAGATGACTGACACTCTCACTTCCTATGATTTGAACCTCTCCTGTGAGTCCAGTTATAGATTCCGATGCTTCACTTCCGGTTAACTGTATAACTTGGTCCTTCTTATTGACGATGAAACTCAGAAATTGCATACGAATTTAATACAAAAGGCACAATGCCGACTTAAGTACAAGAGGAATGACACTCTATATCTCTATGATTTGAACCTCTCCTGTGAGTCCAGTTTTAGATTCCGATGCTTCACGTCAGGTTTACTGTATATCTTGGACCTTCTTATTGACGATGAAACACAGAGATTGCATCCGAATTTAATACAAAAGGCACAATGCTGACTTAAGTACAAGAGGACTGACACTCGAACTTTCTATGATTTGCACCCCTCCTGTGAGTTGAGTTTTAGATTCCGATGTTTCACTTCTGGTTTACTGTATACCTTGGACCTTCTTATTGACGATGAAACACAGAAATTGCATCCGAATTTAATACAAAAGCACAATGCCGACTTAAGTACAAGCGGACTGACACTATAACTTTGTATGATTTGAACCACTCCTGTGAGTCCAGTTTAAGGTTCCAATACTACACTTCAGGTTTACTGTATACCTTGGACCTTCTTATTGACGATGAAACACAGAAATTGCATCCGAATTCAATACAAAAGCACAATGCCAACTTAAGTACAAGAGGACTGACACTCCAACTTTCTATGATTTAAACCTCTCCAGTGAGTCCAGTTTCAGATTCCGATGTTTCACTTCAGGTTTACTGTATACCTTGGACCTTCTTATTGACGATGAAACACAGATATAGCATCCGAATTTAATACAAAAGTAACAATGCCGACTTAAGTACAAAAGGATGGCCACTCTCACTTTCAATGATTTGAACCTCTCCTGTGAGTCCAGTTTTAGATTCCGATGCTTCACTTCAGGCTTACTGTATACCTTGGACCTTCTTATTGACGATGAAACACAGAAATTGTATCCGAATTTAATACAAAAGACACAATGGCGACTTAAGTACAAGAGGACTGACACTCTTCCTTTCTATGATGTAAACCTCTCCCGTGAGTCCAGTTTTAGATTCCGATGCTTCACTTCAAGCTTACTGTATACCTTGGACGTTCTTATTGACGATGAAACACAGAAATTGCATCCGAATTTAATACAAAAGGCACAATGCTGACTTTAGTACAAGAGGACTGACACTCTAACTTTCTATGATTGAAACCTCTCCTGTGAGTCCAGTTTTAGATTCCGATGCTTCACTTCAGGTTAACTGTATACCTCGGGCCTTCTTATTGACGATGAAACACAGAAATAGCATCCGAATTTAATACAAAAGGCACAATGCCGACTTAAGTACAAGCGGATTGACACTATAACTTTCTATGATTTGAACCACTCCTGTGAGTTGAGTTTTAGATTCCGATGCTTCACTTCCGGTTTACTGTATACGTTGGACTTTCTTATTGACGATGAAACACAGAAATTGCATCCGAATTTAATACAAAAGGCACAATACCGAGTTAAGTTCAAGAATACTGACACTCTAACTTTCTACGATTGAAACCTCTACTGTGAGTCCAGTTTTGGATTCCGATGCTACACTTTAGGTTTACTGTATACCTTGGACCTTCTTATGGACACAGAAATTGCATCCGAATTTAATACAAAAGGCACAATACCGAGTTAAGTTCAAGAATACTGACACTCTAACTTTCTCCGATTTAAACCTCTCCTGTGAGTCCAGTTTTGGATTCCGATGCTACACTTTAGGTTTACTGTATACCTTGGACCTTCTTATTGACAATGAAACACAGAAATTGCATCCGAATTTAATACAAAAGCACTATGCCGACTTAAGTACAAGAGGTTTGACACTCTAACTTTCTATGATTTAAACCTCTCCTGTGAGTAAAGTTTTAGCTTCCGAAGCTTCACTTTAGTTTTACTGTATACCTCGGACCTTCTTATTGACGACGAAACACAGAAATTGCAATCCGAATTTAATACAAAAGGCACAATGCCGACTTGAGTACAAGCGGACTGACACTATAACTTTCTATGATTTGAACCACTCCTTTGAATTGAGTTGTAGTTTCCGATGCTTCACTTCCGGTTCACTGTATACCTTGGACTTTCTTTTTGACGATGAAACACAGAAATTGCATCCGAATTTAATACAAAAGGCACAATACCGTGTTAAGTACAGGAGGACTGTCACTCTAAGTTTCCATGATTTAAACCTCTCCTGTGAGTCCAGTTTTAGATTCCGATGCTACACTTCAGGTTTGCTGTATACCTTGGACCTTCATATTGACGATGAAACACAGAAATTGCATCCGAATTTAATACAAAAGGGCAATGCCGACTTAAGTACAAGAGGACTGACACTCTAACATTCTGTGATTTAAACCTCTCCAGTGAGTCCTGTTTCAGATTCCGATGATTCACTTCAGGTTTACTGTATACCTTGGACCTTCTTATTGACGATGAAACACAGAAATTGCATCCGAATTTAATACAAAAGCCACAATGCCGACTTAAGTACAAGAGGACGGCCACTCTCACTTTCTATGATTTGAACCTCACCTGTGACTCCAGTTTTAGATTCCGATACTTCACTTCAGGCTTACTGTATACCTTGGACCTTCTTATTGACGATGAAACACAGAAATTGTATCCGGATTTAATACAAAAGACACAATGCCGACTTAAGTACAAGAGGACTGACACTCAACCTTTCTATGATGTAAACCTCTCCTGTGAGTCCAGTTTTAGATTCCTCTGCTTCACAACAGGTTTACTGTATACCTTGGACCTTCTTATTGACGATGAAACACAGAAAATGCATCCGAAGTTAATACAAAAGGCACAATGCCGACTTAAGTACAAGATGACTGACACTCTAACTTTCTATGATTTGAAACACTCCTGTGAGTTGAGTTTTAGATTCCGATTCTTCACTTCCGGTTTACTGTGTACCTTGGACTTTGTTCTTGACGATGAAACACAGAAATTGCATCCGAATTTAATACAAAAGGCTCAATGCAGAATTAAGTTCAAGAGGACTGACACTCTAATTTTCTATGATTTGAACCTCTCCTGTGAGTTGAGTTTTAGATTCCGATGCTTCACTTCAGGTTTACTGTATGCCTTGGACCTTCTTATTGACGATGAAACACAGAAATTGCATCCGAATTTAATACAAAAAGCACAATGCCGACTTAAGTGCAAGAGGGCTGACACGCTATTTTTCTTAGATTTGAACTTCCCCTGTGAGTCACGTTTTAGATTCTGATGCTTCAGTTCAGGTTTACTGTATACCTTGGACCTTCCTATTGACGATGAAGCACAGAAATTTTATCTGAATATATTACAAAAGGTACAATGGCGACTTAAGTACAAGAGGACTGACACTCTAACTTTCTATGAATGAAACCTCACCTGTGAGTAGAGTTTTACATTCCGATGCTTTACTTCAGGTTCACTATATAGCTCGGACCTTCTTATTGACGATGAAACACAGAAATTGCATCTGAATTTAATACAAAAGGCACAATACCGACTTAAGTACAAGCGGACTGACACTATAACTTTCTATGATTTGAACCACTCCTGTGAGTTGAGTTTTTGATTCCGAAGATTCACTTCCGGTTTACTGTATACCTTGGACTTTCATATTGACGATGAAACTCAGAAATTGCATCCGAATTTAATACAAAAGTCTCAATGCAGACTTACGTACAAGAGGACTGACACTCTAACTTTCTATGATTTAAACCTCTCCAGTGAGTCCAGTTTTAGATTCCGATGCTTCACTTCTGGTTTACTGTATACCTTGGACCTTCTTATTGACGATGAAACACCGAAATTACATCCGAATTTAATACAAATGGCACAATGCCGACTTAAGTACAAGAGGACTGACACTCTAACTTTCTATGATTTCAACCTCCCCTGTGAGTCCAGTTTTAGATTCCTATGCCTCACTTCACGTTTACTGTATACCTTGGACATTCTTATAGACGCTGAAACACAGAAATTGCATTCGAATTTAATAGAAACGGCACAATGCCGACTTAAGTACAAGAGGACTGACACTCTAACCTTCTATAATTTCAACCTCTCCTGTGAGGTGAGTTTTAGATTCCGATGGTTCACTTCAGGTGTACAGTATACCTTGGACCTTCTTATTGACGATGAAACACAGAAAATGCATCCGAATTTAATACAAAAGGCACAATAAGGACTTAAGTACAAGAAGACTGACACTCCAACTTTCTATGATTTGAACCACTCGTGTGAGTTGAGTTTTAGATTCCGATGCTACACTTCCGGTTTACTGTATACCTTGGACCTTCTTATTGACTATGAAACGCAGATATTGCATCCGAATTTAATACAAAAGGTTCAATGCAGACTTAAGTACAAGAGGACAGACACTCTAACTTTCTATGATTTCAACCTCTCCTGTGAGTTGAGTCTTAGATTCCGATGCTTCACTTCCGGTTTACTGTATATCTTGGACTTTCTTATTGACGATGAAACACAGAAATTGCATCCGAATTTAATACAAAAGGCTCAATGCAGACTTAAGTACTAGAGCACTGACACTCTAACTTTCTATGATTTGAACCTCTTCTGTGAGTTGAGTTTTAGATTCCGATGCTTCACATCAGGTTTACTGTATACCTAGGACCTTCTTATTGACGATGAAACACAGAAATTGCATCCGAAATTAATACAAAAGGCACAATGCCGACTTAAGTATAAGAGGACTGACACTCTAACTTTCTATGATTGAAACGTCTCCTGTGAGTTCAGTTTTAGACTCCGATGCTTCACGTCTGGTTTACTGTATACCTTGGACCTTCTTATTGACGATGAAACACAGAAATTGCATCCGAATTTAATACAAAAGGCACAATGCCGACTTAAGTACAAAAGGACAGACACTCGAACTTTCTATGATTTGAACCCCTAGTGTGAGTTGAGTTTTAGATTCCGATGCTTCACTTCCGGTTTACTGTATACCTTGGACGTTCTTATTGACGATGAAACACAGAAATTGCATCCGAATTTAATACAAAAGGCACAATGCCGACTTAAGTACAAGAGGACTGACACTCTAACTTTCTTTGATTGAAACCTCTCCTGTGAGTCCAGTTTAAGATTCCGATGCTACACTTCAGGTTTACTCTATACCTCGGACTTTCTTATTGACGATGAAACACAGAAAGTGCATCCGAATTTAATACAAAATGCACAATGCCGACTTAAATACAAGCGGACTGACACTATAAGTTTCTACGATTTGAACCACTTCTGTGAGATGAGTTTTAGATTCCGGTGCTTCACTTCCGGTATACTATATATCTTGGACTTTCTTATTGACGATGAAACACAGAAATTGCATCCGAATTTAATACAAAAGGCTCAATGCAGACATAAGTACAAGAGGACTGACACTCTAACTTTCTGTGATTTGAACCTCTCCTGTGAGTTGAGTTTTAGATTCCGATGCTTCACTTCGGGTTCACTGTGTACCTTGTACCTTCTTATTGACGATGAAACACAGAAATTGCATCCGAATTTAATACAAAAGGCACAATGCCGACTTAAGTACCAGAGGAATGACACTCTAACTTTCTTAGATTTGAACTTCTCCTGTGAGTCCACTTTTAGTTTCCGATGCTTCACTTCAGGTTTACTGTATACCTTGGACCTGCTTATTGACGATGAAACACAGAAATTTTATCTGAATTTATTACAAAAGGCACAATGCCGACTTAAGTACAAGAGGACGGACACTCTAACTATCTATGATTTAAACCTCTCCTGTGAGTCCAGTTTTAGATTCCGATGCTTCACTTCTGGTTTACTGTATACCTTAGACCTTCTTATTGACGATGAAACACCGAAATTGCATCCGAATTTAATACAAATGGCACAATGCCGACTAAAGTACAAGAGGACTGACACTCTAACATTCTGTGATTTCAACCTCTCCTGTGAATCCAGTTTTAGATTCCGATGCTTCACTTCACGTTTACAGTATACCTTGGACATTCTTATAGACGCTGAGACACAGAAATTGCATCCAAATTAAATACAAAAGGCACAATGCCGACTCAAGTACAAGAGGACTGACACTCTAACCTTCTATAATTTGAACCTCTCCTGTGAGGTGAGTTTTAGATTGCGATGGTTCACTTTAGGTTTACTGTATACCTTGGACCTTCTTATTGACGATGAAACACAGAAATCGCATCCGAGTTTAATACAAAAGGCACAAGGTCGACTTAAGTACAAGAGGACAGACACTCTATCTTTCCATGATTTGTACCTCTCCTGTGAGTCCAGTTTTAGATTCCGATGCTTCACTTCGGGTTTACTGTATACCTTGGACCTTCTTATTGACAATGAAACGTAGAAATTGCAACCGAAATTAATACAAAAGGCACAATGCAGACTTAAGTACAAGAGGACTGACACTCTAATTTTCAATGATTAGTACCTTTCCTGTGAGTCCAGTTTTAGATTCCGATGCTTCACTTTAGGTTTACTGTATACCTTGGACGTTCTTATTGACGATGAATCACAGAAATGGCAACCGAATTTAATACAAAAGTTACAATGCCGACTTAAGTACAAGAGGACTGACACTCCAATTTTCTATGATTAGTACCTCTCCTGTGAGTCCAGTTTTAGATTCCGATGCTTCACTTCAGGCTTACTGTATACCTTGGTCCTTCTTATTGACGATGATACACAGAAATTGTATCCGAATGTAATACAAAAGACACAATGCCGGCTTAAGTACAAGAGGACTGACACTCTACCTTTCTATGATGTTAAGATCTCCTGTGAGTCCAGTTTTAGATTCCGATGCTTCACATCAGGTTTACTGTATACCTTGGACCTTCTTTTTGACGATGAAACACAGAAAATGCATCCGAATTTAATACAAAAGGCACAATGCCGACTTAAGTAAAAGAGGACTGACACTCCAACTATCTATGATTTGAAACACTCGTGTGAGTTGAGTTTCAGATTCCGATGCTACACTTCTGGTTTACTGTATACCTTGGACCTTCTTATTGACGATGAAACGCAGATATTGCATCCGAATTTAATACTAAAGGCACAATGGGGACTTAAGTACAAGAGGGCTGACATTCGCCTTTCTGTGATTTGAACAACTCCTGTGAGTCGAGTTTTAGATTCCGGTGCTTCACTTCCGGATTACTGTATACCTTGGTCCTTCTTATTGACGATGAAACACAGAAATTGCATCCAAATGTAATACAAAAGGCACAATGCCGACTTAAGTACAAGTTGACTGACACTATAACTTTCTATGATTTGAACCACTCCTGTGAGTTGAGTTTTAGATTCCGATGCTTCACTTCCGATTTACTGTATACCTTGGACTTTCTTGTCGACGATGAAACACAGAAATTGCATCCGAATTTAATACAAAAGGTAAAATACTGAGTTAAGTACAAGAGGACTGACACTCTCACTTTCTATGATTTAAACCTGTCCTGTGAGTCCAGTTTGAGTTTCCGATGCTACACTTCGGGTTTACTGTATACCTTAAACCTTCTTATTGACGATGAAACTCAGAAATTGCATCCGAATTTAATACAAAAGCACAATGCCGACTTAAGTACAAGAGGTCTGACACTCTAACTTTCTATGATTTAAACCACTCCTGTGAGTTGAGTTTTAGATTCCGATGCTTCACTTCCGTTTTACTGTATACCTTGGACTTTCTTATTGACGATGAAACTCAGAAATTGCATCCGAATTTAATACAAAAGCACAATGCCGACTTAAGTACAAGAGGACTGACAATCTAACTTCTATGATTTAAACCTCTCCTGTGAGTCCAGTTTTAGATTCCAATGCCTCACTTCAGGTATACTGTATACCTCGGACCTTCTTATTGACGATGAAACACAGAAATTGCATCCGAATTTAATACAAAAGGCACAATGCCGATTTAAGTACAAGTGGACTTACTCCATAACTTTCTATGATTTGAACCACTTCTGTGAGTTGAGTTTTAGATTCCAATGCTTTTCTTCCGGTTTACTGTATACCTTGGACTTTCTGATTGGCGATGAGACACAGAAATTGCATCCGAATTTAATACAAAAGGCACAATACCGAGTTAAGTACAAGAGGACTGACACTCTAAGTTTCTATGATTTAAAGCTCTCCTGTGAGTCCAGTTTTAGGTTCCAATACTACACTTCAGGTTTACTGTATACCTTGGACCTTCTTATTGACGATGAAACACAGAAATTGCATCCGAATTTAATACAAAAGCACAATGCCGACTTAAGTACAAGAGGACTGACACTCTAACTTTCTATGATTTAAACCTCTCCTATGAGTCCAGTTTTAGATTCCGATGCCTGACTTCAAGTTTACTGTATACCTTGGACATTCTTATTGACGCTGAAATACAGAAATTGCATCCGAATTTAATACAAAGGGCACAATGCCGACTTAAGTACAAGAGCACTGACACTCTACCTTCTATAATTTGAACCTCTCCTGTGAGGTGAGTTTTAGATTTCGATGCTTCACTTCAGGTTTACTGTATACCTTGGACCTTCTTATTGACGATGAAACACAGATATAGCATCCGAACTTAATACAAAAGTAACAATGCCGACTTAAGTACAAGAGGATGGCCACTCTCACTTTCTATGATTTGAACCTCTCCTGTGAGTCCAGTTTTAGATTCCGATGCTTCACTTCAGGCTTACTGTATACCTTGGACCTTCTTATTGACGATGAAACACAGAAATTGTATCCGAATTTAATACAAAAGACACAATGGCGACTTAAGTACAAGAGGACAGACACTCTACCTTTCTATGATGTAAACCTCTCCTGTGAGTCCAGATTTAGATTCCGATGCTTCACATCAGGTTACTGTATACCTTGGACCTTCTTATTGACGATGAAACACAGAAAATGCATCCGAATTTAATACAAAAGGCACATTGCCGTCTTAAGTACAAGAGCACTGACACTCTAACTTTCTATGATTTGAACCACTCGTGTGAGTTGAGTTTTAGATTCCGATGCTTCACTTTTGGTTTACTGTATACCTTGGACCCTCTTATTGACGATGAAACACAGAAATTGCATCCGAATTTAATACAAATTGGCACAATGCCGACTTAAGTACAGGATGACTGACACTCTTACTTCCAATGATTTGAACCTCTCCTGTGAGTCCAGTTTTAGATTCCGATGCTTCACTTCCGGTTAACTGTATACCTTGGACCTTCTTATTGACGATGAAACTCAGAAATTGCATCCGAATTTAATACAAAAGGCACAATGCCGACTTAAGTACAAGAGGACTGACACTCTATATTTCTATGATTTGAATTTCTCTTGTGAGTCCAGTTTTAGATTCCGATGCTTCACGTCAGGTTTACTGTATATCTTGGACCATCTTATTGACGATGAAACACAGAGATTGCATCCGAATTTAATACAAAAGGCACAATGCTGACTTAAGTACAAGAGGACTAACACTCGAACTTTCTATGATTTGCACCCCTCCTGTGAGTTGAGTTTTAGATTCCGATGTTTCAATTCCGGTTTACTGTATACCTTGGACGTTCTAATTTACGATGAAACACAGAAATTGCATCCGAAATTAATACAAAAGGCACAATGCCGACTTAAGTACAAGAGGACTGACACTCTAACTTTCTATGATTGAAACCTCTACTGTGAGTCCACTTTTAGAATCCGATGCTTCACTTCAGGTTTACTGTATACCTCGGACTTTCTTATTGACGATGAAACACAGAAATTGCATCCGAATTTAATACAAAAGGCACAATGCCGACTTAAGTACAAGCGGACTGAAACTATAACTTTCTATGATTTCAACCACTCCTGTGAGTCCAGTTTTAGGTTCCAATACTACACTTCAGGTTTACTGTATACCTTGGACCTTCTTATTGACGATGAAACACAGAAATTGCATCCGAATTTAATACAAAAGCACAATGCCGACTTAAGTACAAGAGGACTGACACTCTAACTTTCTATGATTTAAACCTCTCCAGTGAGTCCAGTTTCAGATTCCGATGATTCACTTTAGGTTTACTGTATACCTTGGACCTTCTTATTGACGATGAAACACAGATATAGCATAAGAATTTAATACAAAAGCCACAATGGCGACTTAAGTACAAGAGGACTGAGACTCTACCTTTCTATGATGTAAACCTCTCCTGTGAGTCCAGTTTTAGATTCTGATGCTTCACTTCAGGTTAACTGTATACCTCGGGCCTTCTTATTGACGATGAAACACAGAAATAGCATCCGAATTTAATACAAAAGGCACAATGCCGACTTAACTACAAGCGGATTAACACGATAACATTCTATGATTTGAAAAACTCCTGTGAGTTGAGTTTTAGATTCCGATGCTTCACTTCCGATTTACTGTATACCTTGGACTTTCTTATTGACGATGAAACACAGAAATTGCATCCGAATTTAATACAAAAGGCACAATACCGAGTTAAGTACAGGAGGACTGACACTCTAAGTTTCCATGATTTAAACCTCTTCTGTGAGTCCAGTTTTAGATTCCGATGCTACACTTCAGGTTTACTGTATACCTTGGACCTTCTTATTGACGATGAAACACAGAAATTGCATCCGAATTTAATACAATAGCGCAATGCCGACTTAAGTACAAGAGGACTGGCACTCTAACATTCTATGATTTAAACCTCTCTAGTGAGTCCCGTTTCAGATTCCGATGATTCACTTCAGGTTTACTGTATACCTTGGTCCTTCTTATTGACGATGAAACACAGAAATTGCATCCGAATTTAATACAAAAGCCACAATGCCGACTTAAGTACAAGAGGACGGCCACTCTCACTTTCTATGATTTGATCCTCTCCAGTGACTCCAGTTTTAGATTCCGATGCTTCACTTCAGGCTAACTGAAAACCTTGGACCTTCTTATTGACGATGAAACACAGAAATTGTATCCGAATTTAATACAAAAGACACAATGCCGTCTTAAGTACAAGAGGACTGACAGTCTACCTTTCTATGATGTAAACCTTTCCTGTGAGTTCAGTTTTAGATTCCGATGCTTCACGTCAGATTTACTGTATACCTTGGACTTTCTTATTGACGATGAAACACAGAAATTGCATCCGAATTTAATACAAAAGGCACAATGCCGACTTAAGTACAAGCGGACTGACACTATATGTTTCTATGATTTGAACCACTCCTGTGAGTTAAGTTTTTGTTTCCGATGCTTCACTTCCGGTTTACTGTATACCTTGGACTTTCTTATTGACGATGAATAACAGAAATTGCATCCGAATTTAATACAAAAGGCTCAATGCAGACTTAAGTACAAGAGGACTGACACTCTAACTTTCTATGATTTAAACCTCTCCAGTGAGTCCAGTTTTAGATTCCGATGCATTACTTCTGGTTTACTGTATACCTTGGACCTTCTTATTGACGATGAAACACAGGAATTACATCCGTATTTAATACAAATGGCACAATGCCGACTTAAGTACAAGAGGACTGACACTCTAACTTTCTATGATTTCAACCTCTCCTGTGACTCCAGTTTCAGATTCCTATGCTTCACTTCACGTTTACTGTATAACTTGGAGATTCTTATAGACGCTGAAACACAGAAATTGCATCCGAATTTAATACAAAAGGCACAATGCCGACTTAAGTACAAGAGGACTGACACTCTAACCTTCTATAATTTGAACCTCTCCTGTGAGGTGAGTTTTAGATTCCGATGCTTCACTTCAGGTTTACTGTATACCTTGGACCTTCTTATTGACGATGAAACACAGAAATTGCAACCGAATTTAATACAAAAGGCACAATGCCGACTTAAGTACAAGAGGACTGACACTCTAATTTTCTATGATTAGTACCTCTCCTGTGGGTCCAGTTTTAGATTCCGAAGCTTCACTTCAGGCTTACTGTATACCTTGGACCTTCTCATTGACGATGAAACACAGAAATTGTATCCGAATTTAATACAAAAGACACAATGCCGTCTTAAGTACAAGAGGACTGACAGTCTACCTTTCTATGATGTAAACCTTTCCTGTGAGTCCAGTTTTAGATTCCGATGCTTCACATCAGGTTTACTGTATACCTTGGACGTTCATATTGACGATGAAACACAGAAATTGCATCCGAATTTATTACAAAAGTCACAATGCCGACTTAAGTACAAGAGGACTGACACTCTAACATTCTATGATCTCAACCTCTCCTGTGAGTCCAGTTTTAGATTCCTATGCCTCACGTCACGTTTACTGTATACCTTGGACATTCTTATATACGCTGAAACACAGAAATTGCATCCGAATTTAATAGAAAAGGCATAATGCCGACTTAAGCACAAGAGGACTGACACTCTAACTTTCTATGATTAGTACCTCTCCTGTGAGTCAAGTTTTGGATTACGATGCTTCACTTTAGGTTTACTGTATATCTTGGTCCTTCTTATTGACGATGAAACTCAGAAATTGCAACCGAATTTAATACAAAAGGCACAATGCCGACTTAAGCACAAGAGGACTGACACTCTAACTTTCTATGATTAGTACCTCTCCTGTGAGTCAAGTTTTAGATTACGATGCTTCACTTCAGGTTTACTGTATATCTTGGACCTTCTTATTGACGATGAAACACAGAAATTGCAACCGAATTTAATACAAAAGGCACAATGCCGACTTGAGCACAAGAGGACTGACACTCTAATTTTCTATGATTAGTACCTCTCCTGTGAGTCCAGTTTTAGATTCCGATGCTTCACTTCAGGCTTACTGTATACCTTGGACCTTCTCATTGATGATGAAACACAGAAATTGTATCCGAATTTAATACAAAAGACGCAATGCCGTCTCAAGTACAAGAGGACTGACAGTCCACCTTTCTATGATTTGATCTTCTCCTGTAAGTCCAGTTTTAGATTCCGATGCTCGACTTCAGGTTTACTGTATACCTTGGACCTTGTTATTGGCGATGAAGCACAGAAATTTTATCTGACTTTATTACAAAAGGCACAATGCCGACTTAAGTACAAGAGCACTGACACTCTACCTTCTATAATTTGAACCTCTCCTGTGAGGTGAGTTTTAGATTTCGATGCTTCTCTTCAGGTTTACTGTGTACCTTGGACCTTCTTATTGACGGTGAAACACAGAAAACGTATCCGAATTAAATAGAAAAGGCACAATGCCGACTTAAGTACAAGAGGACTGACACTCTAACCTTATATAATTTGAACCTCTCCTGTGAGGTGAGTTTTAGATTCCGATGCCTCACTTCTGGTTTCTGTCTACCTTGGACCTTCTTATTGACGATGAAAGACAGAAATCGCATCCGAATTTATTACAAAGGGTACAATGCCGACTAAGGTACAAGAAGACTGACACTCTAACTTTCTATGATTTGTACCTCTCCTATGAGGCCAGTTTTAGATTCCGACGCTTCACTTGAGGTTTACTGTATACCTTGAACCTTCTTATTGGCCATGAAGCACAGAAATTTTATCTGAATTTATTACAAAAGGCACAATGCCGACTTAAGTACAAGAGGACTGACATTCTAATTTTCTATGATTTGAACCTCTCCTGTGAGTCCAGTTTTAGATTCCGATGCTTCAATACAATTTTACTGTATACCTTGCACTTTCTTATTGACGATGTAACACAGAAATTGCATCCGAATTTAATACAAAAGACACAATGCCGACTTAAGTACACGAGGACTGACACTCTAACTTTCAGTGATTTCAATGTCTCCTGTGAGTCCAGTTTTAGATTCCGATGCTTCACTTCACGTTTACTGTATACCTTGGACAATCTTATAGACGCTGAAACACAGAAATTGCATCCGAATTTAATACAAAAGGCACAATGATGACTTAAGTACAAGAGGACTGACACTCTAATTATCAATGATTAGAACCTGTCCTGTGAGTCCAGTTTTAGATTCCGATGCTTCACTTCAGGTTTACTGTATACCTTGGACCTACTTATTTACGATGAAACACAGAAATTGCATCCGAACCTAATAAAAAAGGCACAATGCCGACTTAAGTACACGAGGACTGACACTGTAACTTTCTATGATTTAAACCTCTCCTGTGAGTCCAGTTTTAGATTCCGATTCTTCACTTCTGGTTTACTGTATACCTTGGACCTTCTTATTGAGGGGGAAACACGGAAATTGCATCCGAATTTAATCCAAAAGGCACAATGCCGACTTATGTACAAGAAGTCTGACACTCTATCTTTCTTAGATTTGAACCTCTCCTGTGAGTCCAGGTTTAGATTCCGATGCTTCACTTCAGGTTTACTGTATACCTTGGACCTTCCTATTGACGATGAAGCACAGAAATTTTATCTGAACTTATTACAAAAGGCACAATGCCGACATAAATACGATAGGACTGACATTCTAACTTTCTATGATTTGAACCTCTCCTGTGAGAACAGTTTTAGGTTCCGATGCTTCACTTCAGGTTCACTGAATACCTTGGACCTTCTTATTGACGATGAAGCACAGAAATAGCATCCAAATTTAATACAAAAGGCACAATGCCGACTTAAGTACAAGAGGACAGACACTCTAACTTTCTATTATTTAAACCTCTCCTGTAAGTCTGGTTTTAGATTCCGATGCTTCACTGCAGGTTAACTGTATACCTTGGACCTTCGTATTGACGCTGAAACCCAGAAATTGCATCCGAATTTAATATAAAAAGCACAATGCCGACTTAAGTACAAGAGCACTGATACTCTACCTTCTATAATTTGAACCTCTCCTGTGAGGTGAGTTTTAGATTTCGATGCTTCACTTCAGGTTTACTGTATACCTTGGACCTTCTTATTGACGATGAAACACAGAAATTGCATCCGAATTTAATACGAAAGGCACAATGCCGACTTAAGTACAAGAGGAGTGACACTCTAACTTTCTATGATTTGAACGTCTCCTGAGAGTCCAGTTTTAGTTTCCGATGCTCCACTTCAGGTTTACTGTATTTCTTGGACCTTCTTATTGACGTTGAAACACAGAAATTGCATTTGAATTTAATACAAATGGCACAATGCCGAATTAAGTACAAGAGGACTGACACTCTAACCTTCTATAATTTGTACCTCTCCTGTGAGGTGAGTTTTAGATTCCGATGCTTCACTTCAGGTTTACTGTATACCTTGGACCTTCGTATTGACGATGAAACACAGATATTGCATCCGAACTTAATACAAAAGGCACAATGCCGACTTAAGTACAAGCGGACTGACTTTCTAACTTTCTGTGATTTGAACCTCTCCTGTGAGTCCAGTTTTGGATTCTGATGCTTCACTTCAGGTTTACTGTATACCTTGGACCTTCTTACTGACGATGAAACACAGAAATTGCATCCGAATTTAATACAATAGGCAAAATGCCGACTTAAGTACAAGAGGAATGACACTTCAACTTTCTACGATTTGAACCTCTCCTGTGAGTCCAGTTTTAGATTCCAATGCTTCACTTCAGGTTTAGTGTATCCCTTGGACCTTCTTATTGCCGGTGAAACACAGAAATTGCATCCGAATTTAATACAAAAGGCACAATGCCGACTTAAGTACAAGAGGACAGACACTCTAACATCCTATGATTGAACCTCTCCTGTGAGTCCAGTTTTAGATTCCGTTTTTTTACTTCAGGTTTACTGTATACCTTGGACCTTCTTATTGACGATGAGACACAGAAATAGCATCCGAATTTAATACAAAAGCCACAATGCCGACTTAAGTACAAGAGGAATGACACTTCAACTTTCTACGATTTGAACCTCTCCTGTGAGTCCAGTTTTAGATTCCGATGCTTCACATCAGGTTTAGTATATCCCTTTGACCTTCTTATTGACGATGAAACACAGAAATTGCATCCGAATTTAATACAAAAGGCACAATGCCGATTTAAGTACAAGAGTACAAACACACTAACTTTCTATGATTTGAACCTCTCCTGTGAGTCCAGTTTTAGATTCCGTTCTTTTACTTCAGGTTTGCTTTCTACGTTGGACCTTCTTATTGACGATGAAACACAGAAATAGCATCCGAATTTAATACAAAAGCCACAATGCCGACTTAAGTACAAGTGGAATAACACTCTAACTTTCTATGATTTGAACCTCTCCTGTGAGTCTAGTTTTAGATACCGATGCTTCACTTCAGGTTTACTGTATCCCCGGGACCTTCTTATTGACGATGAAACACAGAAATTGCATCCGAATTTAATACAAAGGGCAAAATGCTGACTTAGGTACAAGAGGACTGACACTCTAATTTTCTATGATTTGAACCTATCCTG